>NC_079488.1:60153831-60457695 GCF_020520425.1 Spinacia oleracea | reverse complement strand
CATAACTTGAAATTGATTCTAGTTTAAGGAAGTGATTACAAACAACCTTAAACATCATTGAATCTTGAATATTGAATCTTGAACTTAGGAGGCTAAATGTTTAAAGTCTAAACCTTTTAATGTGAAAAAGATCTCAACTTTAATATGCTCCATAACTTTGACACTAATTCTAGTTTAAGGAAGTGATTACAAACAAACTTAAACATTATATAATCCTGTAGACACCTACTTTTGTCCCCATTCCCGAAAGGGAAAGGTTCGATGATGAAAGCATAAATCTCCACTTGAAAACGCATCTCCTATAAAATAACGAATCTCAATTCCTCTTTTCATTTCACCCAAAACCTGCTATTTATATAAACCTGCTATTTATGGAAACCTGCTAAAAATAGTAACTGCCGTAAAGGGTAGCTTCTAAAAGTGGCAAGTCATAAAAGATAGAAACCTGTCAGAATTAGGTGTTGCACTCCAACATAAATCCTAAATGAGATAGAAAACTGCAAGAATCCTATTCCTAATATGATTCGGAAATAAAAGTTACGTATTAATTAAAATCCTAACGAGCCTAGAGTTCGTAACGGGCCAAGACGCATTCCGTCATGAAATTGATACGCACTAAAAGACTCGATTAAGTCTCAAACACTACGGATTTCAGGAAACCGAATCTGACTAAGAAAACAGCCCAGACCCTATTTTCAACGCCTGGCTCTAGGCGCCGAAATCTTCGGCGCCCAGGCCTGGGCGATGGAATTACCTGGGTAAGGGTTTTTTCCTAATTCTTTGTGGATTAGAACTCTGCAATTTTATCTTTCCACGAACTCTTCCCTATAAATACAGCCCCAAATTCGACGTGAAAGGAACACACACAATTCATATTCTGAGTATTGACTCCAACCCTTAGCCTAAGCCTCTCGCTGCGAAATTGTTCACGCGTTCTATCGCAATCGATCCATAAATCGAACAGAACGTATCCCGTCCCATAATTTGAGATTCGTTAAATAAAAAGGAAAAATAGCAAAGTCAAAGTGGTTAGTTTTCTGAGAACCGTGACGCACCTCTCAAGGGTGCGTCGTAATGTGTCCCTTTTCGATGATTTAATTGCTTTACTCGCCCTTTTTATGAACTGTTAAACTAACTGAATCTGATTGTTCTATCACGCCTAACAAATATAATATTTTTGGGAAATTGGATTATCATGCTAGGTCCTTAAATGCTATTTAAATCAGATAATCGCGATCGATATAGTATTATATGTTGCATATTGCTAAAATCAACTCAGATTAGGTTAATAGTTAACGCATGTCCCTTCAATTATTTATGCTGAGCTAGTAAGGATATCCTGCCTCTGGAGTTATCGACGAGCGAGTACTCCTCTCGGTAGTTACAGTCCCCCGAACCCTCAATCTCTACCTTGCGGGTGTATGTTGAGAGATCCCCACACCAGGGATCACAAGGGAACCTACGGCCGTCGTGGTCAAACATAATTGCACTCCCTTTATGTCACGATAACCGTGTGTTGTTAGTTTTTCTCATTGTCGTAAAAAACTGAATGGCGACTCCTATATTACTAGTCAATTGGGTGTAAAGTCACAGGAAATCCAATTACACTTGATTGAATAAAAAGAATCGTCACACCCACGAGGGACGAGGTCACGCATTAACCTCGTGCTTTTTCGACCCCCTCACAGTGGCGAATCCACTTGGGATAGTGAAGGAAATACTCGTGCTTGTAGGTAATCAAAATAGCCGAAGGGTGAAACGATCCTACCCCGCGTTTATTTCCCCATCAAGTTGGGACGATCTGAAAATCAGCATATTAATGTGAACCGGCAGAACCGCATAACGAATCTCGGCTCCCTCGGGAGTGGGGACTAAGGATACCTTTTTTCGCCAATAGGGGGGTGCATACGCCGCGCATGTTGCCCACTCGGTACTTGTGCAGGTAGCACACCTATCCCGAACCCAATTGCTCGCTCATTAGGTCCCTCTCGCCTGCATGCCCCCTTGGCTTGCACTTGCGGGTTGGCCTCTTGAGCGAAATTCGTCTGTTGAAGACACTACCTCGACCGGGGCATGTGTTGGATCTACGATAGAAGCGGTACCGAGCCAGGCGCAAATAACTACCCATAGAAGCCTATCCTAAACTACATGACATGTTATTATCGCCTCATGATGAATGTTAGTTATGTGTAGCAAAATATGTGATTGTGTGTGACAAACTATCCTAGAAAACCAACGACCTTAAAAATTGCCCAAACATTCATGGACTAATTTGCCAAAGAGTTATACCGAAATACGTGTTCCGCAAACCCGAATGATCGCCACAAAAAAAGCGACGCTCAGGATGGCCTTTAACGAATCCCACAAACGCTGCACAACGCGTAAAGGACGTTATTAGGCAAGCACGCAAAGCGAAGTCGCATAAACAGAAGTAGACGCAAACAGAAAACGAGAACCAGCCAGGGACGCATTTTCAACGCCCCTGACTGGGCGCCAGAATTTCTCACGCCCCACGATGGGCGCTGAAGTTGCTGCTTGGCCTTCTGGTCAGGCGCAGCAGCCTCGGTGCCCGCGCAAAAGGAAAATACGTAGCACAAAAAAATGTTCGTAAAAAGAATTGCTACGAAGGCGTAAGAAAAGCACTCGATTTCAAAAGCGACTCGTAAAAAAATTAATAACTCTTTGCGTCGTTGTTAGGCCTCCTACGACGACAATGCTCGGCACTAAAAAAACCGAACATGCTAACAATTATGAATGTCACACGGGCAAGTGTTTCGAAAATCCAAAGAATGACCAAAAGAAAAAAACTAAAAAGTGTACCAACAAAAGAAAGAGTGAAAAACCAATAGAGAGAGTCGAAGTCTAGACTATGTAATGCTTGAAACTTTGGGAACCTAAACTTTAGCTTATCTTATGCCTAGGACTGGTCCTGCCACTTGGTGCCGATCAGGGAATCAACGGTTAGTGCGTCTCGAAGATACATCGCCAACATCAGGTTTAGTGACTCCAAGCTCCGTCCTTCGTCCCTCATTTCAAGGATCTCCGCTTCCCCAACCTCGATTCGCACCTTCAAACATGTCCATCGAAGATTTGCGAGACCAGATGGTCCAAATGAACCAACTTATGGGCCAATTGAAAATTGAAAATGAAGCTTTAGCGGCTGCGCAAGCCAAAAATGACCTCGATAACGAGAAGAGGATTGAAAAAATGGTCCTACAGCAAACCATGGGGAGCAAATACTTCTCCCTCGATCCTGAACCTTTTCCTAGCAAACTACCAGAAAAGTTCAGTTCATCTGACTTACCAAAGTTCAAGGCCACGGACAACCCACGTGATCATCTACTGAGCTTTGTGAATACCATGAACTTGAAAGGCGTGGACAAGTCCATGTATTTACCTGCCTTTCCTTTGTCCTTGGAACCTGTGCCGCTCAAATGGTACTATCACCAGGACCCTAAGCTCTTCCCCACTTGGGAAGACTTTGTCAATGTCTTCATCAAGCAATACTCGTCGAACATGGATTTCCAAGTCACCATGCGCGAGCTGGAAGTTCTCTTCCAAAAGAAAAATGAGGGTTTCACAACCTACTTTGCTAGATGGAGGGACCAGGCGGCCCAGCTAATCAATAGGCCTCCCGAAACAGAATTGGTCCAAAAATTCATTGACAACCTGGACCCGACTTACAGACAACACATTAGGTACCTGGGACTTGACACTTTCAAAAGAGTTTATGATGTGGGAATAAAGATCGAGGACGACCTCGCCAAAACCATACAAAGCAAACCCACATATAAAAACAACACCTATAATCGGGGTAACACATCCCAAGCCCAAGAAGTCCATGCTGTAGAAGAAACTCCCGCCCGAAGAAGCCCTGGAAGATGGGTCCGAGACCGAAAGTTTGCCCCACTCGGGTCGACTTTGGTACAAGCCTTTGAAAGATTAACCAATCAAGGAAAGTTGAGACCTATAGGCCCCATCCGTGACCCTCCTGTCAAAAGCAAATATTGGGTCGAATGTACTTACTGCAAATTCCATCAAGGAAATGGGCATGACACCGAAAACTGCTGGAACCTAAAGAATACCATCCAGGACATGATAGAGGATGAAGTGATACCTCTCCCTAACGTTGGCAAACCTAACAACAACAAGAGCCCACTCGGCTCTTGTCACATCTCTCTCGACCAACCAGAAAATGAGAACTTCGACCCTACGGTGTACATTACACCTCAAGGTGTACCACTCGCTGTGGTCCCTATGGATCGAATCGAGAGAGAAGTGTGCGGTGTGTGGGATGATGATGCTGAAGATATCTACCTATCTCAAGTGTCGGGCCAGGACCTCTTTACTGAAACTTGGACCGTGTATGCTCTCATTGACACCACCACTCAAGAACCCGGAGTCGATAACCTCACCAGATCAGGAAGAATATACCAGCCTGACATTCGCCCACCTCCTATGGACGATATCCCAGTCAGACAAGCTCCTGAGAATGGACGGCACACTACCGTCGCAGAAGTCATTGAAATTCCTCTTTTGAAACAATTGAAAAGAACCAAGGCTAAAATTACCATTTGGGATCTCATGTGTACCTCAAAAGAACATCGCGAAAAGCTTATTCGCTCACTTGACCTCATCTCAGTGCCTACAGATATCACACCTGACTCATTGGTTAACCACGTCACGAGAGATGCTGGAGAAAAGGCCATAGTTTTCACTGACAAAGATTTACCCAAGGAGGGGGGTGCCCATAACAAAGCCCTCTATCTAGTAGTTGGATGCAAAGGACAAAACATCCCCCTAGCGCTCGTAGATAACGGTTCGGCGGTTAACGTTTGCCCGTTGCGAACCGCCCATTGCCTGGGACTAGGAAGCGATGACTTCCGAACCTCCACACAAGGGGTACGAGCCTATGATAACTTTCGAAGGCCTGTGTTGGGAAAAATCAACCTTACCATACAAACCAGGCCTGTGGCACGCACCACGGAGTTTCAAATAATCGACATCAAACCCACTTTCAACCTCCTATTGGGGCGACCTTGGCTCCATGACTTAGGAGGTGTGGCTTCTACCCTGCACCAAATGGTTAAACTTAACCATAACGGGGTAATACTAGAAATCCGCGCCCCTCCTCTCGACATCAGCTGTACTATGGTTGGAACGGCCGAAACTGCAGACGACCTTTATGGGTTTCAAATGGAAGAAACAATCCAGTTCATTGAAGACTATGATCCAGCATTCCTAGACCCGCATGCATCCCGGGTCATCCCTAGAATGCTGCTAGCTCAAGGTTATTTCCCAGGATCCCCATTGGGCATAAGGAAGAAGGAATGCACATTCCATCATTTACCCAACAAATCTACTCCCTTTGGCTTAGGCTATGAACCAACGGAGGAAGATATTGCTGACCGCCTGTCTGGGCTACGTCTTAACAAAGCCAAGCAAACCACCCTCCTTCCCCCGTATCAAAGAACCCATAACGGGATGTTCGTTCGGGAAGGAGAAGAACACCCATGCTGTGATTTCCCTGAACCCTTCGTTCAGGATGGCTTGCTAAAACCCGGATTTGAAATTTTCCATGACTGCCACACCTTGGATGAGGCACCCCACCTCACCAAGACTAAAACAACTGAAATATTGGACAACCAGGCTCTATGGACATTGTTTAACGAATCGAGGCCTATGGAGAACGAGACTGTGATGACTACCCTAGCTTTACAAGATGAAGGTTTCGATCCAACCCGGTTAATCTCTCCTGCATCAACACTAGAAGAGGTCGAGAACGGATGGGTGAAGACATATCAGTGGGTCAATGCAAAAGGAATGAAATTCAAGATGAGTACCGGTGAAGGACCGAAGTTTTATGAGACTAAACCTAAGGCTTGAGCCACATAGAGCACCATTAGTAAAAAACGCCTAGTAGTTCTATAGATTGGTAGAAAAAACAATAGAGACTTTAGATCGTCCTAAGGCCCCTTAGAATATAGGTCAGTTTTATTTCAGTGTGTTTTCCTTACTTTCCGAATCAATAAAGGCGTAATATCTCTCCAAATTTTTTTTTATTCTAACACTAAATAAAGCACCAAATGTACTTGCAAAATACAAAAATAAAGAGGCGGCCCACTCTAGGCCCAACAAACAAAGCCCACTCGGTTTTGAAATAGTGCCATGGGAGCCAATTCCCGAAACCCACAAAATAAACCGCACCATCCCATTCATATCCCCAAAACATAAAAGTCAACCAGTGTAACCATAAAAATCAACCCATACAACCCAAAGAATTCAAAGGAAATCAAAATCCAAAACGAAAGCAAATGTTGCTTAAAAGGGGAATTAATAAAATATAACCCCCACCAATCCTTCAAAAACGACACGCACCTCAACCCACCTCAAAAGCCTACACAAGGGTCTTCATAACTTCCGCACCCTAACTCTATTTTCAAAACTGTTTCGAGTCACAAATAGAAAAAATTAATCCGGACAAGAATGCATTTCACGCTAACAGCCAAAAAGGCCTCCAAAATAGCCTCAAAATTGACTTTAAATACGAGCAAAGGCACAAAGAAAAGAAATAAATGCAAGAACATGTGAAGCAAAGCGTCAAAAATTGACCGCCCAAGTCATTTTCAGCGCCCAGGGCTGGGCGCCGAAATCTTTGACGCCCCAGCCTGGGCGTTGAAACTCTCTGTCTGGCAAAAATTTTCTTTTCAGAAGTGCTCGTCATTTTATCCGCACACAACGGAAAAATAACGAACACTTGGGGGGTACAGTACGTATCCAAATAGGCTTACCAAAAATATAGCCATACAAATTAGTCGAATTTCATTTTGTCGCGACTTATGGCAAAAAACGGCAGATGAAAATAATGATAATACTTCACTCATTTGAACGATTAAGTAATATGCTTCCACCTCAGGGCGTGTCTACCGAAATCCGGCATACTAGAACTTATTCTAAAGCTAGAACTACGCGCGACCTGATTCTGACAAGATACGTAGGCAATCCTTACCAAGGATTCGGTCCAATAAAAAAAAACATATTCTTTGTGCAAAAAGTGTTAGACATATAAAAACATAAAAAAGAGGAGAGACAAAAATAAATGAAAATGAAAAATAAAAATACGCCTTTATTGAAAAAAATAAAAAGAAGGAAAACAAAGTGCTAAGAATAAAAACAAACACAACCGAAATAAATAAAGGGCACCTACACCCTAGCAAGAACTACACTACTCTAGTTCTTCCGGATCATCAAATAAAGTCTTGTATAGGGCAATGTTCGCAGGATCCACCCCCACAGTCTTCTGCGCTGCCTTAATATCAATCTCCATAAGAACCGGCTCCTGGACACTAACTTCCAAAGATGCCAAGGCTTCAGAAACATTCTCAGTTATAGCCCGCTCAGCCTCAAGGGCACAGACAATGGTGGGAGAAGGATTATTATCATCAACTAGACTAGCCACTGTTTCTACAGGCGGCTGAGCGTTCCTAACCCATACATTGTTCCGGCGACGATCTCCGCGAGAGCTTGCATTTCTTTTAGCAACAGCAGGCCCCTTCATGTTAGGCATCTTTTTAGGCCTGAAACTGGAACGGGGAGGAACATCCTTTCGCTTTCGATCAGGACGAGCTTTCAGAGTCTTAATACTATAGGTACGAGGTTTGGCAGAATCAGGACCCTCATACCTAACATGAATATGAGGTATCAAAAGCTCAGCCGGCTCCCCATTTCGAGCCTCGGTCCTCACATCTTTATCATCGGAGCTCATCCACAACTTGTAGTTTTCAGAAAGACCCACAAAGCCATTTGTAGCTACGGCCCAACGCGGGAGACCATCATAATACTTAGCCCACGCTAGAACCCGTGCTTGCGAAAAGGCCGCTACCTTAGGTGGTACCGTATCAGAAAAAGGGATAGTCTGCCTTAAACCATATTGACGCATGACTCGGTAAGGGAAAATATAAATGGGACGAGATAGCCCCAACAAAGAAACATAAATCGATACATCAGAACCCCCTGTCATAGTAGTCAAATCCCACCATGGTACCACCCACTTAATAGAACAAATGCCATAAGTAAAAAAGGAGGTCCATTCGGCCTCGTCCTGGCCTTGGTGCAAGTATTTTCGGTTACCCAAGGCTATAGGGCGATAATGTTTAGGATCGGCAGGAGCTTCCAAAAGTCTAAGCCGTTCCACGAGCCAAATCTGCAAAAAGCGGGCACGATAAGAAAATAATAAAAGAAAACGGTTCCTGGTGTGCAGTTTCAACGCCCAGGACCAGGCGCCGAAAATTCCAGCGCCCAGCCCTGGGCACTGAAACTCATTGTGTATGCAAAAAAAAACGTGTATACGTGCGCAAGGAAAAATCAATTACCTGCAGTAATAGGGGCAAAAACATGTTGATCGGAGTCCCAAAAGCTTAGGGCAGCATGCAGAAAGTTATAATCAATGTTAATTTGTTGTAAGCCTAAAAGTGCCTCTAAGTGGTATTCTTTCAATAAAGCCTTTTCTGTAGGATTAAGGGCCCGTAGCCAACGCCTAACATCCCGTTGGAGTGAGAAAGTGGGAATTGACATGACAAAAGCAGGGAGTAATGAAAACACAGCAAAGAGAGAAGGAAATTGAGAGTGATGGAAACTAAGGGACGTATCTAGCCCCTATATATAGCTGAACGCATCAAGTGGCATCCTGATCCCATTCGGAAACGCGTTAAGAAATCCGAAAGTCAAAATTCGCCAGGAAAAGACTTCCAGCGCCCACGACTGGGCGCCGAAATGTTTAACGCCTAGCCTTGGGCGCTGAAAATACACCCCAAGGCCCAGATTTCACAAAATGCGGAACAGGAAAGGACTTAAGACCGTGTTGCTAAACACGAGGCCCTATTGCAAGTAGGATCAAGCCCAAAGCACCTTTAGCTCCCAAATAAGCAAATATAAACATTAAAACTTGGTCGAAACTTAGACTTGTCTCAGGAAATGCTTATGTACACTTTTCAAATCAAAATAAATATCATGGTCATTCTTCGAAACACCAAAAATGTGTGTCGTTAAATCGTTGGTCTCCCAAATAAAAAATGTTTGTCTGTCAAAGGATTAATCCAGGCCAAGCTAAAACCGGATGTTGCCTGAAAACTGAAGTCGCACTCCACGGCTTCGCTAAAGTAGCACACTACTATAAAAGGTCACTCGCACATACGAGCATGACCCCAAACATGATTACAAGATGCGAAAACGACCGACGAGCCCCAGTGCTTGGGGGCTCGCGAAAAAATATACTCCAACAAGGAGCGCACAATCAAAATCACATTCCCGGACTACGCCATACACCATCTCATGTTTGGATATCTCAAAAAAAAAGCGCAGATTCGACCTCAGAGAAGGGTCGTCATTGACACTTATGCATGGTCCTCTGATCAAAGACCAAGTAGTGGCAAAAATTGAGCCGTAAAGACTAGCTCAAAACCACGAAAGCGGACGGTCGCAAGACAAAGGACTGTCTAAACCCGTTGTCAACCCACGTTCAGGTTACAACTAAATCCGAGCATCCCTCGAAAGAATTCGCTCTTGCAAGAATAAATAAAAGAAATTCTCAAAAAAAGAAATCACAATGAACAAAAAATAGAGACTTGCCCACCTCAATCAGGCAAGATCGCGCCGCGAACCACGCAAGTTCCAAATCAAGGAAAAAACGAATTCAGGGATGTCCACCCTTAGCGGACAGGGCTCGCCCACCTTCAGCGGGCGGGGTCTACGTCACAAACCACGTAGGTCCTTATTTTCAAAAAGCACAAACAAATTTCAAAATAGATTCGTCCACTTCTATCGGACGGGGTGTCCACCCTTAGCGGACAGGCTCGCCATCTTTAGCCGGCGGGGTCTGCGTCACTAACCGCGCAGGTCCTTCGTCGCTGCAGCGATAACTTTCTTTGGTTTTCCGTTTTTCCCAAAAACGATGTGAGTAGCCTTTGGTTTTCCGTTTTTTCCCAAAAACGATGTGAGTAGCCTTTGGTTTTCCGTTTTTCCCAAAAACGATGTGAGTAGCTTTTGGTTTTCCGTTTTTTCCAAAAAAAGCGATGTGAGTAGTTTTCCCTTTTTTCCAAAATTTAAAAGATTGGTTTTCCGTTTTTTCCAAAAAAGAACGATATGCTGGATTTTCCTTCGTTTTACGTCCCATAAAAACAAGGGGGTTTTCTCGTTTAGCTAACCCTGAAAATGAGAATCTTTAAAAACATTTTTACCTCGTGGTTGGGCTTGGCCAGGCCCAATTACACTTTATAGCTTTGATTTCGAAAACATCTGTGACTACTCCCAATGACAAAGTGAGGGAGTTTCTACGCCTCTTTAGATACTTCCAATGACAAAGTGAGGGAGTATTCTATACTATCCGTTGACAAATCCCAATGACACGTGAGGGATATGTCGACATTTCAAGTGATGACCCTTAAGTCAAATGTTATCACTCGGGGGCTCGTGAGACCCTCGCAAAACAGGTCACATACACCATGGCTTGTGTGACGCACTCCGTCTAGTACTTTGACCATCGTCTTACTCCAAGACTCAGTCAAAGTGGGGGCTAACTGTAGACACCTACTTTTGTCCCCATTCCCGAAAGGGAAAGGTTCGATGATGAAAGCATAAATCTCCACTTGACAACGCATCTCCTATAAAATAACGAATCTCAATTCCCCTTTTCATTTCACCCGAAACTTGCTATTTATAGAAACCTGCTATTTATGGAAACCTGCTAAAAATAGTAACTGCCGTAAAGGGTAGCTTCTAAAAGTGGCAAGTCATAAAAGATAGAAACCTGTCAGAATTAGGTGTTGCACTCCAACATAAATCCTAAATGAGATAGAAAACTGCAAGAATCCTATTCCTAATATGATTCGGAAATAAGAGTTACGTATTAATTAAAATCCTAACGAGCCTAGAGTTCGTAACGGGCCCATACGCATTCCGTCATGAAATTGATACGCACTAAAAGACTCGATTAAGTCTCAAACACTACGGATTTTAGGAATCCGAATCTGACTAAGAAAACAACCCAGACCCTATTTTCAACGCCTGGCTCTGGGCGCCGAAATCTTCGGCGCCCAGGCCTGGGCGCTGGAATTACCTGGGTACGTGTTTTTTCCTAATTCTTTGTGGATTAGAACTCTGCAATTCTATCTTTCCACGAACTCTTCCCTATAAATACAGCCCCAAATTCGACGTGAAAGGAACACACACAATTCATATTCTGAGTATTGACTCCAACCCTTAGCCTAAGCCTCTTGCTGCGAAATTGTTCACGCGTTCTGTCGCAATCGATCCATAAATCGAACTGAACGTATCCCGTCCCATAATTTGAGATTCGTTAAATAAAAAGGAGAAATAGCAAAGTCAAAGTGGTTAGTTTTCTGAGAACCATGACGCACCTCTCAAGGGTGCGTCGTAATGTGTCCCTTTTCGATGATTTAATTGCTTTCCTCGCCCTTTTTATGAACTGTTAAACTAACTGAATCTGATTGTTCTATCACGCCTACCAAATATAATATTTTTGGGAAATTGGATTATCATGCTAGGTCCCTTAATGCTATTTAAATCAGATAATCGCGATCGATATAGTATTATATGTTGCATATTGCTAAAATCAACTCAGATTAGTTTAATAGTTAACTCATGTCCCTTCAATTATTTATGTTGAGCTAGTAAGGATATCCTGCCTCTGGAGTTATCGACGAGCGAGTACTCCTCTCGGTAGTTACAGTCCCCCGAACCCTCAATCTCTACCTTGCGGGTGTATGTTGAGAGATCCCCAAACCAGGGATCACAAGGGAACCTACGACCGTCGTGGTCAAACATAATTGCACTCCCTTTATGTCACGATAACCGGGTTTTGTCAGTTTTTCTCATTGTCGTTAAAAACTGAATGGCGACTCCTATATTACTAGTCAATTGGGTGTAAACTCACAGGAAATCCAATTACACTTGATTGAATAAAAAGAATCGTCACACCCACGAGGGACGAGGTCACGCATTAGCCTCGTGCTTTTTCGACCCCCTCACAAATCCACAACTTGTATTTGAATCATAAAAGGGTTTTGATTTTGTAAAAATGTGTGATTGTTGTAAGTAACACTTTTAAGAGTAAAAGTGTTAACTTTACTAATCGTTTTTGAAATTAAAGATTAAATCTTGAAATTTGTAAATGGAGTTTGGAAGATTATTTGAGGGGGGTTTCAAGTATGAAATCCCCTCAAAGATTAATCCTTTTGAGGCATTTTATAGTTAAAGTAAGTATGAACATCACAAGAAAATCATAGGATTAGTAAACTTGATATGAAAAAGGAAGAAAATTGGATTTGAAGAGTCCTCGGAAATTACCTAGATTTAAGTGTTGATTGATTTCCAAGCTTGGACTCCCAAATTTCTTAGGACATTAGAACATTGAACTTGTATCTTGAAGTGTTTGTATGAGTGTGTTTTGTAGAGATTTTATGTCGAATATTGAAGGATTTGAGGCTTGAACATTGAAGGATTTGAATATTGAATTTTGAAGAGTTTTGAAGTTGGCAGAGCTTCGCTACTCGGAATTGAGTGATTCTTCCTCCCTTTGTTCGTGGAGAAAAGGGATCTTTATAGGAAAGCTTGTTGGGATTAGGGAATAGCTGATTGGGGCGCTGGCCCTTGCGCCGGGCGCAGGTACACCTGGCACAGGACAACTGGTACAAGCCAGCGCTCCGCTTTTGTCCTTTTGGGTGTTTTGGCGGCTCCGTCCTTTTTCTTGGAGGTTAAGGAATGGATATTTATGTATTTGAAAGATATATTTTTGAGGAATCTTCTTGAGATTGCTGATTTGTACGGGTTTCGCTCGGTTTTACGGGTCGGCGCCCGAAATGCTCGGTTTTGGGGCCGGCGTCCGAGTGGAAAAGTGCTACAAAGAATTATGGTCGCATTCGTTTCTTGAGATTGAACTTGGATTTTGAAATTGTGTTTTGGAAATGTGTTTGGACTTGAATTGGAACCCGAGGTTAGGATTTAGGCCTAAGGTTTGTATCTTTGAATTAGAAGTTCGGAATAGAAATTAAACTTAGGAATTGAACTTGTTTGGATTTGAATTATGAATTGGTGTTGGGTTTTTGGATTGAGAATGTGATTGGATTTTAATTGTGTTTTCTTTGAGATTTGTACTTTAATTTTGAACGAAAGTTCAGGATTGAATTGAAGTATGTCCTTTGCAACTGGACGCTTGTACTTGGAAAAAAGTCGCCTAAGTTTATTGGCGGTATCGTCATTGTACTTTAGGGGAGACACAAATTAGGTGTCTAAATTAATAAATAATTCTTCAGTTTTCGCTTGCGTTTGGGAGGTTTCGAAGAGGCGACCTCTTCGACACCATGGAAAGACCTCGCAAACAAGCAAGCAAATCCAGCAATGGCGCGAAGCAGAAGGATAATGTGATAGTGACGAAACCAGTAACACGAGCACAACAACCTAGTTCTCCATTGGAGGACGTTGATGAGATTTCTGAAAGCCCGAAAACAAACCCAGACATTGAAACCCTCTTGGCGGAACAAATTCTCTCCCCTTCAACTGCACTGAAGGATTTGCAGAGACAATCTCAGGTTCGAACGGAGTTTAATGCTTGGATCAATGGTTTAAGTGCGGGTAAGACGCTGTCTACGCATTTTCAATCAGGGCGAGAGTTAGGAAACTCGGAAAACAGAGTAACTGATGATCAATTAGTTGCAGATGAAGTTCGGTTTAACAATGCGGTAATTTCGATTAAAACAATGATGATTCAGATTGAAGAGGAGGATATTGAGGATGAGATTGCGTTTTGGCAATCCTCGATCATTTGCTACATTTTAGGGGCAAACCCACCCCAAAATGTGATGGCAGGATTTGTGAATCGAGTTTGGGGGAAATTTGGGATTGATAAAGTCTCATTGGTGGGGAAGGGGGTATTCCTGATTCGATTTACCACTATGGAAAATTGCCACAAAGTTCTGAGTGGACCTGCTCAGTTCTTTGATTCAAAACCAGTCATAGTTAAGCCATGGACAGCTGATTCCAATTTCACCAAAGATCCTGTGAAGTTGGTCCCAATATGGATCAAATTACATGGGTTAGAGGTTAAATACTGGGGGGAAAAGAGTTTGAAGAAGATTGCAGGGTTAGTGGGCACAGTGATTAAGGTGGATCAAGCCACACAACACAGGGATAAACTGTTGTTTGCAAAAGTTCTGGTGGAGGTTAGGATTGATCAGGAGTTTCCTGAACTGATACAGTTTCTGGATGAGAAGGGTGTGATCATTGATCAAAGAGTGGAGTATGACTGGCTGCCTATTTCTTGCTCAATCTGTAAGGGAATGGGGCACACCATGGAGAAGTGCCATAAGAGGGTCAACAAAGGGAAGAAGATATGGGCACCTAAAAGGGTACAACCCACCAACACAGTTACAGTGGTCCAACCAAAGATGCAGGAACCAGATGCTGATGGGTTTGTTCTTGCCACAAGATTTAATAAACACAGAAGCAGTCAACTGAAACCAATCCAAACTGGTAACTCTTTCTTGGTTTTAGATGATGATGATGATATTAGGGTAGAAGATGATATGGAGAGTCCAATGGGTCAGGGGGTGACATCCCCTTCTCCCAATGGATAGCATTCTGTGTTGGAATGTTAGAGGGCTGAATAGGAAGGATAAGCAAAATGAAGTGAGAAGGTTTATTGCCTCTCATAATGTCAAACTTTTCAGCCTTCTTGAAACTAGGGTGAAAGCCCCTAGAATGGGGGATATGTACTTGAATGTTTGCCCCAATTGGTGTTTTTCTACTAATCTTTGTTGCCATAAAAATGGTAGAATAGTTATTGCTTGGGACCCTGATTCTTTCACTGTGGATATAAAACTCATTGACACTCAGTTTATGCATTGCTATGTCACTCCTAGAGGAGCTGATGTTGGATTCTGGTGCACTTTTGTGTATGGTCTCCATGAGAGGGCCACCAGGGAGCCTTTGTGGCATTCCCTTAAAACAATTGCAGACTCATGTTCTGATGCTTGGATAGTGATGGGGGATTTCAACTCCATGATGGATCTAGATGATAGGATAGGATCCATAGTTAGACTTTCTGAAGTGCAGCCAATGAGGAACTGTATGCTCCATTGTAAGCTAACTGAAGTAAAAACAGTTGGGAGACTCTATACTTGGAACAACAAGCAAGATGGAGAGGATAGAGTTTTCTCTAGGATTGATAGGGTGTTGGCTAACTCAGAGTGGAATGATTTGTTTGATACTGCTGAGGCAAACTTCATGCCAGAAGGTCATTATGATCATAGTCCCATGCTTCTTTATTGCTATCAAAGAGCACCTCAAAAAAGACCCTTTCGTTTTTTCAATATGTGGACCACTTCCCCTAGGTTCAACACCATTGTTGAGGAGAACTGGAAAAAAGTATGGGTATGGGTGTCCCATGTATAGGGTGATGTAGAAACTGAAGTGGATAAAAATGGACCTAAAAGTTTTGAATCAAGAGGGTTACAACAATGTTGAAGCTGAACAGATCAAAAGACACAAAGCTTTGCTTGAAGTGCAGAATCTTCTTCATTCTACTCCTGGTGATCAGGGGCTAGCTTCAAGGGAGAAAGTAGCATCAGATGAGTATAGAAGAGCTAGAGAGAACTACCTTTCTTACCTGCAGCAAACAACAAAAGTGCAATGGCTTCAGAATGGTGATGAAAACACAAAAGCTTTCCACCAAAGTATTAGACAAAGGAGAAAACAAAACAGAATTTATGCCATTCATAATGGAGAAGGAAAATGGGTTCAAACTGATACAGAAGTTCAAATGGCTTTTGTGCAGTTTTACAAAAATCTTTTCTGTACCACTATGGAGAATAAAGCACCATTACTTGATGCAGTCATGGATATGGGACCTAGACTGAATGACACTCACAGAGGAAGATTAGCTTGTTCTGTTACAGTGGAGGACATTAAGAGGGTGTTAGATAAAATCCCTAGTTCTAAAGCTCCTGGGATGGATGGCTTTAACAGTCATTTCTTCAGAACTACTTGGGATACCATTAAAGGGGATATCCACAGTGCAATCAAAGATTTTTTTGAAACAGGAAAAATTCTAAAAGAAGTGAACATCACTTCTATCACTCTGGTGCCTAAGGTGAAAGTGCCCTCTTCAGTGGGGGATTTTAGACCCATAGCCTGCTGTTCTGTCATTTATAAGTGTATCTCTAAGCTTATGTGTGAGAAACTTAATTCAGTTCTTCCAGATATTATCTCCCACAACCAAGGAGCATTTGTAGCTGGGAGATCTATCCTTCACAATGTGCTTGTTTGTCAAGACATAGTGAAGATGTACAGAAATAGCCAGAAAGTACCTTGTTGCATGATGAAACTTGATTTACAAAAGGCCTATGATACAGTGGAATGAAGCTTCTTAGAGGAAGCTATGGTCAATTTGGGTTTCCCCTCCCATTTCACCAAGCTTGTTATGACCTGTCTCACCACCACTCAATATTCAATTTTGATCAATGGGGTGCCCACTGAGTTATTTCAGCCAACTAGAGGCCTGAGACAAGGGGACCCTCTCTCCCCTCTTCTGTTCACTCTCTGTATGGAATATTTTTCCAGAACTATGAAAGCAATTGGTCAACACCCTCAATTCAGATTTCACTCTAGATGCAAACTGCTAGCTTTGAATCATATGTGCTTTGCTGATGACCTCTTAATGTTCTGTAAGGGGGACCCCAAAGTGGTGAACATTATGTTGGAAGGTTTCAACTTGTTCTCTGAAACTACAGGGCTTAAGGTTAATGCTCACAAGTCCTCCATCTATTGCTGTGGTATAAATCAGGAGGACATGAACACTATTGGGCACCTTTCTGGTTTCAGATTTGGGTCACTCCCTTTCAAGTATTTAGGTGTCCCAATCAGTACTGGTAAGCTGAAAAGTAGTGACTGTGAAGCTTTGGTTGAAAAGATGACTCTCAGAATAAAAGTTTGGAGCTCTAGAAACATCTCTTTTGCTGGAAGAATTCAACTCATAAACTCAGTGCTCATGAGCATCTGTGTGTATTGGGCTCAAATGTTTGTTTTCCCCAAAGCTGTCTTGAGGAAAATAAATGCTATTTGCAGATCTTATTTGTGGCATGGTTCTTATGATGATTGCAGACCTGGTTCTGTAGCTTGGGACAAACTTTGTTGGCCTAAAACACAGGGAGGGTTGGGTTTTAGGAATCTGCTTCTTTGGAACAGGGCTGCTATTGGAAAATTGGCATGGGCTGTGGCTCAAAAACAGGATAACTTATGGGTAAGATGGATCCATGCAGTTTATGTGAAGAGAAAGAACTAGTCTGATTTCACCCCTACTTCTACAGCAAGCTGGGTGGTGAAGTATATCTGTCATGTCAAAAAATGGTGCAATGACAAATTTAGTGAGCAATGGCTTTTTGATACTGCCTATACCATCAGAGGTATGTACACCAGAATGATTGAGGGGGGTATGAAGGTCCAATTGTCTCATTATATTTGGAACAGGTTAACTGTCCCTAAACACAGGTTCATCCTGTGGTTAGCTATCCAAGGCAAACTGAAAACAAAGGATAGACTGCATCAATATGGAATAGGAACTGATGATTTGTGTTCCATCTGTGGTAGAGAAACTGAGTCAAGCATTCATCTGTTCTTTGATTGCTGTTTTAGTGATGACTGTAAGAAGGCTGTGCTCACTTGGGTTGGCATTCCTGGTGGGGATCTAGGCCTGTTCCCCCTCCTCAGAAAGGCTGAAAGATACACTAAGGGTGATTTTAGAAGGAAAGTAATGTACACAGTGATTGCTGGTCTTGTGTACCATGTTTGGAAGGCTGGGAATGAAAGTGTGTGGCTGTTGAAGACCCCCACTGTGAATCAAGTGGTCAAGAATGTGCAGACTGATGTTAGAGGCAGAATTCAGAACATCATGGGTAGGAAAGTGAGTTCCAGAGATAGGGATTGGTTTTCTTCACTCTAGTTTGGGTGTTGTTTAGGCTTTTTAGCTAAGTGTTCTTAGCTTCTGTTTTCTTAGTGTAGCTGTTGGGCTGTCACTTTGAGTTGTAAATTGGTGGTTGGTAATTAATAAAATCTGTTACTTGCTTGCCAAAAAAAAATAAAAAAAAATTAGGTGTCTACACTATCCTAGGTGACAGCTATTTTGGGATTTTAAGACTAACTTTTAAAAACATAATTAATGAAATATCGAGGCCTCCTACAATTTGGAACCATAACGGCCCAAAAACCAAAGTATAAATAGTTCAAATATTTCAAACATAATTAAAGTATAATTAAATAGTTCAAAATACGAAAGCATGCAACTCTCTCGATCATCCCAAGCCACATGATTTCGTTCTACCAACCTGCTATATTATTCTACTCCCCATCAATGCAAGTGCAAATGATAGATCATCATAGGGTCTTTAAGGCAAGGGCCATGACCAAAAACATACAAAGCACGTAGTCAGCAAAAGCTGAGTACATACAAGAATAGAGTGAAATGAAACTAAAACATGCATCACTCACTAAGCACTAATCATCATGCGAAAGCCATATAATAGTTAACAACCAATCATGAATACAAGACTCGACTCTTGACTCGACTCTTGACTCACAATTTAATTAGAATAAGCTTCGAACGGGCCAAAAGAATATTCCATGAAGGAAAGGTGATGGGAGCCAACCACACACCAAATAATAAATAATAAAATCGGGCCATACCGAGTGTCGGGCCATACCGACGGAATTCCTGCGCATAATATAAATGAAACAACGTCTTGTATCATTAGTAGGAGTACGAGCTTTCCGGCAAGACTCCCCCCATTGTTCATACTCAAGGTATATACATTCCAAGAGTTTTGAAGCTTGTACTGGTTGCACTTTACGTTTATTAATATTTTATTAAAGGTGAACTCAAGACTCAACAATGTACATTTATAGAATTAATAAACAACAACCAAAACAATCTTATTTTAATGCGTTAAAACTTGTGATCAACCAAGCAAGACTCTTGTGAAATTACTACCATGTTCCTCCTCACCAAAGTGAGACTCCACATCATGCACATTAACATGAGGGTTGTGCCCTTGCACGACAAATCCTAATTCATTTCATACATAATATTCTCAACTAAACCCTACATGTGCGGTGGCTTACACGAGCTAACCCTTCACATGTGGTAAAATAAATAGTACACGAGGTACGAATAATTGGCTCAAAGTATGCTAGACATCCCGTACAATAGCATACAAATAAATAATCCATCCCTTTCATGTGAAACAAACCATACATGCATAAATGTTGAACAACATGATTGACAAGGAAATCCATACTCATAATAAACTCAACATGCTTGTTCAACCAACAATTTAATAATTCCAATAATATTAATCCACATGATCGTTCACCAAAGCATATATGAATCCACATAATATAATTCACAACATCAACAATCATGTAATGTCATGGACAAAAGGTATGGCCGCCCTAGACTTGTACGTACCTTTAATACCTAAGCGTAGGGGCCACTTTGCAATAACGAGCACTCAACAAGAAATCACCTCCTATAATCAAAATAATGAAACTTAAATTATTTCCATGTTCATTAAATTTCCAGCAACTTTATAAAATCTAAAACCTCATTTAAACTTTAGAATTCAATCGTTTTTCAATAATATAATCGTCTCAATTTGCAAAATCAATCCCTTGTACGAAAACATACTTTTTCCACCTTTAAAATCAATAAAAATCAACACTTTAAGCCTTTATTCAAATCTGAAAATATAATTGATTATCATAATTAAAATCATCACCTAATTATGCTAATCAATTGACTCATTAGGTCTAGGTTAAAACCCAACTTGAAAATCCCAACAAAACTAATTTATTATCATAAAAATCAATTCTTTATTCAATAAACAAATCTGAAAATTCGTCCTTTAATAATTAAAACAAGCCTAATGAATCAAAACACGCAAATCCTCAAACCAGGGTATTCATAACCGGTTCCAAGCATTTTAATTACTCAAAACAATATTAATATTATAATTTAAAATACGGAATTGAAATAGAATAGGTAAGGAAGAAGAGAATTATACCAATCCGGCCTATAGCACGGAACAACCACGAATTAATGTGATTGGGCGAAAAGAGTGAACAAGAACGAACAAAACATGAACACACACACACACAACGCACAACTCGTGTGCGTGTGCGCGCAGCGACGAAGGGGAACGCAACAGCAGCGGGGCAGCGCGCCTGGGGCTGGGCACACGACACGCTAGATCGCACGCGCGAGGAAGGGGCGAGAGAGCAGGGGCACAGTGCGCGCTAGCGCGAGAGAGCGAGCGAGGGAAGGCGAGCGGGTGAGTGAGGGCGAGGGCGTGGGCGTGCGAGGGGCAGCAGCACACCACACAACACACGCACTCGATGCAGCAAGGGAGCAAGGGGCGAGGGTTGTGCCGTGCGAGAGGCACGAGCAACAGCGAGCAAAGGGGACGGCGAGCACGAGTGCTGTGCGAGCCGGCCGAGAGGAAGAGGGGCAATAGGAGTGGGGTGCAAGCAAGCCAAAAAGGATTTTATGAATTTAAGGGCTTCATTTAATGATGAGGAGTCCTATTTATAGGCTCCTTATTTTCAATGGGCTAGGCTTAGGAAAATACAATTGGGCTTAGGGAATTAAATGATTGGGCTAGCTTATGACTTGAATTAAATTCTTTTGATTGGGCTCGTTTAATAAAACGAATTGGACTTTTCATTTAAAACCCGAAGCCTTTAAAATCTTTTGCAACCCATTTAATTTCCTGACTCCAGAATTAAATTCGTTTCTTAATTAATTAAAATAATAAATATTCTAATTAATTAAAATACATTTAAATAAAATACATTTAAATATTATTTAAATGCTAATTAATCGTAAAATACTTTATAAATATAATAAAATATACTTATAAATATTATAAAAATACGAGGTATTACAGTCTACCCTCCTTAAAAGAAGTTTCGTCCCGAAACTTGGGTTCGGAAATCAAAATTCAACTCAAAACTTGAGACTTTATGAGACTTTCAATGCGTTTATTTGCAAAAATTTTAAGTTGTTGTACTCTTTACATGATTAAACAGGACAATAATAAGTGCAATTCAATAGAAAGCACTAAATTGAGCATAAAATAGGGGAAAACAAGGTAAAAAGCGCGAAATTCTACCGCACTCTACCCCCCTTAAAAGACACGAGTTACGACCCCGTAACTCAACTGACCTCGGGAAAAAGCTCGGGATATTTCTTTCTCATTTCGTCCTCCGCTTCCCAAGTAGCTTCCTCAGATTCTTGATTAGACCACAACACTTTGACAATTTTCACATCTTTAGTACGCGTACTACGCACTTTGCTATCAAGGATTTTGACAGGTCTTTCCTCAAAGGTTAGACTTTGGTCTTATTCTATGGTCTCCGGTTGCAACACATATGATTTGTCCGGGATATATTTCCTTAACTGAGATATGTGGAACACATTATGCACTCTATGCAAGTCCATAGGCAAGGCTAGTCTATAAGCTACCTTTCCGATTCTTTCTAAGATTGCATATGGGCCTATGTACTTAGGGCTTAACTTCCCTTTCTTTCCAAATCTCATGACACCTTTCATTGGTGACACTTCGAGTAACACTTTATCACCTATATTGAACTCTTCATCCCTACGTTTCAAGTCTGCATAACTCTTTTGGCGATCTTGCGCCGCTTGAATTTTCGATTGGATGGTTCGGATTTGGTTCATGGTGTCTTCTATCATTTGAGGTCCCAACACTACGGTTTTACTAATATCGTTCCAGCAAAGTGGACTTCTACACTTTCGTCCATACAAAGCCTCAAATGGTGTCATTCCAATGCTAGCATGATAGCTATTGTTATAGGAAAACTCAATCAAATCTAGGCTATCTTCCCAACTTCCTTGGAAATCAATAACGCATGCCTGAAGCATGTCCTCCAGGGTTTGGATAGTCCTTTCAGTTTGTCCATCCGTGGCTGGGTGGAAGGCTATACTCATTTTCAATGTCGTACCAAAGCTCTTCTGCACACTCTTCCAGAAATTTGAAAGAAACCTTGAATCTCTATCCGACACGATATCCTTAGGAACTCCATGTAACCTCACAACATTCTTAATGTAATCTTTAGCAAGTTGTTCCATTTTCCAAGTTTCCTTCATTGGTATAAACACTGCTGACTTAGTCAACCTATCTACCACAACCCAAATTATATCATTCCCAGTCTTTGACTTAGGTAAACAAGTGACGAAGTCCATAGAAATACAGTCCCATTTCCAGCTTGGAATCTCTAAAGGTTGGACCTTACCTTGAGGTCTCCTGTGTTCTATTTTAACTTTCTGACAAGTCAGACATCTAGCCACAAATTCAGCCACTTCGTTCTTCATCCTTGGCCACCAATATACCTTTTTCAAGTCCTTATACAACTTGTCACCACCTGGGTGCACAGAATATGGCGTATTATGCCCTTCTTTCATCAATCTCTCTTTCAATTCTCCACACCTTTGAGGCACGCACCACCTGCCTTTGTACCTCAAAATTCCATCATCATGGATTCGGAATACTAACTCAAGCCTTGCGAAATCTTTTCCTTGATTCGCTCCAACTTTACATCACCAGCTTGATTCTCCCTAATCTCATCAAATATTGACGGCTGGATGGTTAAGGCATTCATCATTCCCTCAAGGCTTTCACCACTCACTATTTCAAGGTTCAAACGCTGCATGTCCTTACACAGCTCGTTAGCGACCACTTACGCATTCACACTATGACTTGATTTCCTACTCAAGGCATCCGCAACTACATTGTCTTTTCCCTCATGGTACTGGATATCCAAATCATAGTCCTTAATCAACTCCAACCACCTTCGTTGGCGCATATTCAGATCCTTCTGTGTGAAGATGGACTTTAAACTCTTGTGATCCGTAAATATCCTACACTTCACACCATACAGATAGTGTCTCCATATCTTCAATGCAAACACTATAGCTGCTAGCTCTAAATCATGGGTAGGGTAATTGGATTCATATGGCTTCAACTGCCTTGACGCATACGCAATAACCTTCCCGTTCTGCATCAATACACACCCTAAACCATTCTTAGAGGCATCACTATACACATCATATGCACCAGTCTCATCTGGTAAGGTTAACACTAGCGCGGTTGTCAATCGCGTCTTTAAGGCTTGGAATGCTTCCTCACACTGGTCACTCCATTCAAACTTTGCTTCCTTCTTCATCAAGGTAGTCATGGGCTCCTAGAGAAGTCTTGCACAAAGCATCTATAGTAGCCCGCTAATCCTAGAAAACTAAGAATGTCAGTCACACTCTTGGGTGTAGGCCATTCACTAACAGCTTTGATCTTAGCAGGGTCAACTGCCACTCCTCCTTTAGATACAAAATGTCCCAAAAATGCAACTCTTTCCAACCTAAACTCACACTTTGAGAACTTGGCATACAACTGGTTATCTCTCAAGGTACTCAACACAGACCTCAAGTGTTGCGCGTGATCCTTTTCACTCTTTGAATACACTAGGATGTCATCTATGAAAACCACTACAAACTTGTCCAAATAGGCATGTAATACACGGTTCATTAAGTCCATAAATATTGCAGGGGCATTGGTGTAGACACCTACTTTTGTCCCCATTCCCGCAAGGGAAAGGTTCGATGATGAAAGCATAAAAACTCCACTTGACAACGCATCTCCTATAAAATAAACGAATCTCGATTCCCTATTTCATTTCACCCGAAACCTGCTATTTATGGAAACCTGCTAAAAATAGTAACTGCCGTAAAAGGTAGCGTCTAAAAGTGGCAAATCATAAAAGATAGAAACCTGTCAGAATTAGGTGTTGCACTCCAACATAAATCCTAAATGAGATAGAAAACCGCGAGAATCCTATTCCTGATAGGATTCGGAAATAAGAGTTACGTATTAATTAAAATCCTAACGAACCTAGAGTTCGTAACGGGCCCAGACGCATTCCGTCACAAAATTGATACGCGCTAAAAGACTCAAATTAATCTCAAACTCTACGGATTTTAAGAATCCGAATCTGACTAAACAAAACTGCCCAGACCCTATTTTCAACGCCTGGCTCTGGGCGCTGAAATCTTCGGCGCTCAGGCCTGGGCGCTGAAAATACCTGGGTGCGTCTCTTTTCCTAATTCTTTGTGGATTAGAACTCTGCAATTTTATCTTTCCACGAACTCTTCCCTATAAACAGACCCCTAGTTTCGACGTGAAACAACACACAACAACACATAATATATTCTGAGTATTGACTCTAAACCCCTTAGCCTAAGCCTCTCGCTGCGAACTGTTCACGAGTTCTGTCGCAATCGATCCATAAATCGAACAGAACGTATCCTGTCCCATAATCGAGATTCGTTAAATAAAAAGGAGAAATAGCAAAGTCAAAGTGGTTAGTTTTCTGAGAACCGTGACGCACCTCTCAAGGGTGCGTCGTAATGTGTCCCTTTTCGATGATTTAACTGCTTTCCTCGCCCTTTTTATGAACTGTTAAACTAACATAATATGATTGTTCTATCACGCCTAACAAATATAATATTTTTGGGAAATCGGATTATCATGCTAGGTCCCTTAATGCTATTTAAATCAGATAATCACGATCGAATTAGTATTATATGTTGCATATTGCTAAAATCAATTCAGATTAGTTTAATAGTTAACGCATGTCCCTTCAATTATTTATGCTGAGCTAGTAAGGATATCCTGCCTCTGGAGTTATCGACGAGCGAATTACTCCTCTCGGAAGTTACAGTCCCCCGAACCCTCAATCTCTACCTTGCGGGTGTATATTGAGAGATCCCCACACCAGGGATCACAAGGGAACCTACGGCCGTCGTGGTCAAACATAATTGCACTCCCTTTATGTCACGATAACCGGGTTTTGTCAGTTTTTCTCATTGTCGTTAAAAACTGAATGGCGACTCCTATATTACTAGTCAATTGGGTGTATACTCACAGGAAATCCAATTACACTTGATTGAATAAAAATAGTCGGCACACCCACGAGGGACAAGGTCACGCATTAGCCTCGCGCTTTTTCGACCCCCTCACAGTGGCGACTCCACTGGGGATAGTGAAGGAAATACTCGTGCTTGTAGGTAATCAAAATAGCCGAAGGGTGAAACGATCCTACCCCGTGTTTATTTCCCCATCAAGTTGGGACGACCTGAAAATCAGCATATTAATGTGAACGGGCAGAACATCATAACGAATCTCGGCTCCCTCGGGAGTTGGGACTAAGGATACCTTTTTCGCCAATAAGGGGGTGCATACGCCGCGCATGTTTCCCACTCGGTACTTTTGCAGGTAGTACACCTATCCCGAACCCAATCGCTCGCCCATTAGGTCCCTCTCGCCTGCATGCCCCCTTGGCTTGCACTTGCGGGTTGGCCTCTTGGGCGAAATTCGTCTATTGAAGACACTACCTCGACCGGGGCATGTGTTGGATCTACGATAGAAGCGGTACCAAGCTAGGCGTAAATAAACTACCCATAGAAGCCTATCATAAACTACGTGGCATATTTCATTTTCAAATCCATATTTGTAATGTAGTTATGTGTAGCGAAATATGTGATTGTGTGTGACAAACTATCCTAGAAAACCAATGACCTTAAAAATTGCCCAAACATTCATGGACTAATTTGCCAAAGAGTTATACCGAAACACGTGTTCTGCAAACCCGAATGATCGCCACAAAATAAGCGACGCTCGGGATGGCCTGTAACGAATCCCACAAACGCTGTTACGCGTAAAGGACGTTATTAGGCAAGCACGCAAATCGAAGTCGCATAAACAGAAAACAGAAAACGAGAACCAGCCAGGGACGCATTTTCAACGCCCCTGGCTGGGCGCCAAAATTTCTCACGCCCACTGCTGGGCTCTGAAGTTGCTGCTTGGCTTTCTGGTCAGGCGCAGCAGCCTCGGTGCCCAAGCAAAAAAAGAAAATACGTAGCAATAAATATCCATAAAAAAGGAATTGCTACGAGGGCGTAAGAAAAGCACTCGATTTCAAAAGCGACTCGCGAAAAATTAATAACTCCTTGCGTCGTTGTTAGGCCTCCTACGACGGCAATGCTCGACACTGAAAGTCGACCATGCAAATAATCATGAATGTCACACGGGCAGAGATTTTCAAAAACATAAAGAGTTCAAAGTGCACACATAACAGTCCAAATATACTAGTCCGACTTAAGGGTAGTCATAGAATGCCTAAAAAAAAACCGACTCACGAAACAAACTAATGTGTCTCCTACTCCACAACAATAATGCAGGGCCCCTGAGTACTTGCCCGTGATAGCCATCAAGAAACACGATGGAAGAAGCATATCCCGAACATCTATACCTAGAGGTCGCACAAACCAAAGAGATGCATGCTCTGGGACACGACCCTTTACGTTCTCAAAGGCCACTCGCCCCCAAAGAACCATGCTATGCCAAAAACGCTCCCCAACTCACATGCTTTCGGGCTATTGTTTGGGTTAGAAAAGAAAAGAGCGAAGAAAGAAACAGAAATTATGGCACTAGCTCTCCAAGATGAAGTGTTTGATCCTACTAAGTTGATCGCTCCATCACCCTCAAAAGATGACCAAATCCAACGAGGGTGGCGCAAGACTTTCAAATGGACTAATGCTCGCGGGATAAAGTTCAAGATATCTGCGGGAGAGGGTCCGATGTACGAAGAATTAGAGTCTGAATCCGAGTCTGACTCCGAGTCCGAACCTAGCAAAATTGTAACCCCTCCCAAAAATAGTTTAGACCCGGAAATCTCTACTCCGGGAGATCTTTTTGATGTAATGCTTCATGACTTTAATAAGATAAACAAAACTTTTGAGTATGTGCCGCTTAAAAATCAGAGTAATAATGCAGAATGTCTCGCCACTAATGAGCACGAAAAAGAGCCAGAAGAGGAATATACCGAACTAATAAAAGCTGTAAATGGACAAGAACTCAAAACTCCAATAATTGAAGACACAGAATCGGTAAATATTGGAACGGAAGAAAATCCTAAAATTATTAAAATTGGCCTCACCTTAACTCCCACTGAAAAGGCCGATCTAATCTCCACTTTGCGGGAATTCGAGGGTGTCTTTGTTTGGTCCTACAAAGACATGCCGGGAATAGATCGAGAAATCGCTGAGCATAAAATTCCGCTAGATCCCAAAATGACGCCAGTAAAACAAAAGCTACGGCGGCTCAAACCAGAGATAGCCTTGAAAATAAAAGAAGAAGTCACTAAACAATTAGACGCCGGCTTTATAAAAGCCTCCAACTACCCAGAATGGGTGGCCAATATTGTCCCCGTAGCTAAAAAAGATGGACGAGTGCGAATGTGCGTAGACTTTCGAGACCTCAATAAAGCCAGTCCTAAAGATGACTTCCCTCTACCTCACATTGACATACTAGTAGACAACACCGCAGAACACGCGCTCCTCTCCTTTATGGACGGGTACGCCGGATATAACCAAATACTCATGGCAGAAGAAGACATGGAAAAAACAACTTTCATTACCCCTTGGGGAACATATTGTTACACTGTAATGCCCTTTGGTTTGAAAAACGCGGGGGCCACCTATCAAAGAACAGCCACCACGTTACTCCATGACATGATACATAAAGAAATCGAGGTCTACGTGGACGATATGATCGTCAAATCTAAAGACCGGAGCGGTCACCTCCCGGCACTTGAAAAGTTCTTCACCCGAATCTTGAAATATAACATGAGACTAAACCCACAAAAATGTGTGTTCGGGGTAACCTCGGGAAAATTGCTAGGATATGTTGTTAGTACGCGAGGAATCGAGATTGACCCATCTAAGATCAAAGCCATTACCGAAATGCCCCCACCAATAACTGAAAAACAGATAAGGGGCTTCCTAGGAAAGCTGCAATACATTAGTAGGTTCATTTCCAAGCTTACTATGACTTGTGAGCCAATATTCAAAAAATTAAGAAAAGAAGAAAAGGCCGAATGGGATGAACAATGCCAAACTGCCTTCGATAAAATTAAAGAATACCTAAGCAAGCCACCCGTCCTCTCCCCACCTTTGCCTGGAATCCCTTTACGCCTATACCTAACCGTCACGGATACTGCAGCAGGAGCTATGCTCTCACAATGTGTACATGGATCCGAGCGAGCCATTTACTACTTGAGCAAGAAGTTCATACAGTACGAGACGAGATACACAGAACTTGAGAAAACCTGTCTCGCCCTCGTCTGGGCATCCAAAAAACTCAGGCATTACCTATTGGCCCACACTGTTCGTATAGTGTCACAAATAGATCCCTTAAAATACGTGTTCGAAAAGCCCGCCCTGAGTGGTCGCCTGTCCAGGTGGCTAGTCATGCTCTCAGAATTCGACCTAAACTTCATGCCGGAAAAAACAATCAAAGGAAGAGCGGTAGCCGAATTCCTGGCCGAACATGCCACGAATGAGGAAACCCCGGAAGCTTACCTCCTCCCCGACGAGGAACTTCTGACGATACAAGACGACTATTGGACACTATACTTCGATGGCGCGTCCAACCAAAAAGGATACGGCGTCGGAGTTCTCCTAGTCAGTCCCAAAGGAGCCCATATACCAATTTCCGTCAAACTTGACTTCGGGGCCACAAACAATGCCGCCGAATACGAGGCCTGCATAGTTGGGCTAGAGGCCGCAGTTAGCCTCGGAGTCAAATACCTACAAGTCTTCGGGGATTCTTCCCTAATAATCAACCATATATCCAAAAGATGGAAGGTCCGAAGCACTAGTCTCTCAAAATATCAAGCTCACTTGGACCAAATAGTCGAGCAATTTGAAAAAATCGAGTATACGTACTTGCCAAGAGACGACAACCAATTCGCGGATGCACTAGCAAAGCTAGCTTCAATGCTCAACATCCCGAATGAATGGGACGGAATGACCCTTCGGGTCGAGCGAAGGAAAGAGCCGGCTTATTGTTGTGCCATAGACTCCGAATCTGAAAACACCGAGGAAGAACCATGGTACACGGACATCCTTCGTTACAAAGCAAGTGGGGAATTCCCCCCAAACACTTCCCCGCGAGCACAAAAGGCCCTGCGCCTCCTCGCTTCACAGTATAGCATAATTGTGGGAGAACTGTACAAATACACGCTGAATAAAATCAAGTTACTTTGTGTCTATCAAAACCAAGCCCAAAGACTAATGGAAGAATACCATAACGGCGTGTGCGGACCCCATATGAATGGAAAAATGCTATCCCGAAAAATATCCCGCTCAGGGTACTATAGGACCACTATGGAAACCGATTGCCATCACTTTGTAAAAACTTGCCCAAAATGCCAAATCTTCAGTAACCTTAACCATTTACCTCCCTCAGAACTATACACCTTCACTTCTCCATGGCCCTTTTCTACCTGGGGTATAGATATAATCGGCAAGGTAACACCAACAGGCGTAGGGGGACACGAGTACGTTTTAGTTGCAATTGATTACTTCACTAAATGGGTAGAGGCAGTCTCCTATGCAAAGTTAACAGCCAAACATGTCGCCCGATTCCTAGAAAAGAACATATTCTGTCGATACGGGGTTCCACATGAAATCATAAGTGACCAAGGTTCCCACTTCAGGGCCGAAGTCCAAGACCTGCTCAAAAAATATCATGTCAAACACCATAAATCCTCTCCCTACAGGCCGCAAATGAACGGCGCGG
Organism: Spinacia oleracea; assembly: GCF_020520425.1. Classification (NCBI taxonomy): domain Eukaryota; kingdom Viridiplantae; phylum Streptophyta; class Magnoliopsida; order Caryophyllales; family Amaranthaceae; genus Spinacia; species Spinacia oleracea. The sequence goes on along the minus strand of NC_079488.1, from coordinate 60,427,918 downwards.
TAGAGGCGGCCAACAAAAATATTAAAGTCATAATCGAAAAAATGGCCGAAAATTATAAGGATTGGCCCAACAAATTACACTTCGCATTATGGGGCTATCGAACCTTAATCCGCACCTCCATTGGAGTAACACCCTACTCCTTGGTATACGGAATGGAAGCATTCCAACCGGTCGAGTTGGAGATTCCCTCCCTCCGGATCGTCCTAGAATGCAAGCTACCCGAAGCTGATTGGGTTCAAGCTAGGTACGATGAACTCGTCCTTTTAGACGACCGGAGGTTGAGAGCTCTACATCACGTGCAAGTGTATCAAAAGCGCATCGCAAGGCAATTCAACAAAAGAGTCAAACCTCGAAACATCAAAGAAGGCGATTTTGTATTAAAAGAAGTCCGCGCACCTACTACGGACCCTCGAGGAAAATTCCGGCCTAACTGGACAGGACCATATTTTGTAAAGACCATCCTACCTGGCGGAGCAGTCCAACTAGACGAGATAGATGGAGCGGAATTCGCTAACCTCACGAACTTAGACCAATATAAAAAGTACTATATTTAATAAAATTCAGTCTGGAGTTAAGGCATCTAATAAAACACATTAAAACTCATAAGCAAACATTCTGCGCATTACTCTAAACAAACGGCATAAAACTCGATAAAGTAGAAAAAGCGAAGGACAAAACTTCAACGCCCAGGACTGGGCTCTGTTATTTCTAACGCCCAGGCCTGGGCGCCGAAATTTCCTTCGCCCTAAATCGGGCGTTGTTCTCTCTTGCCACCTACCCTCCCGCTTCTACAAAGTGTTCGTACTCCTTTTTCTAACCCTCAAAAGAACCACGAACACTTGGGGGGGAAGCAGACGAGTAATGAACACCCTTTCAAAAAAGTTTTTTAAAACAAAAAAGCTAGAACTACGCGCGACCTGATTCTGACAAGATACGTAGGCAATCCTTCTCAAGGATTCGGTCCAATAAAAAATTAAAAAAATAATAAAGTCATGCAACGCACCAAGAAGAAAAGATATTGCAAAGGGCACTCTACCCTAACCCATGCACGGGCAAGACCAAATGAAATGAAAAAGCCACAAGAGTTTCCAGGAACAAGCCCAACAAAGGAGTATGGCACGAGTCGGCAAAAAACAAAAAATAGTGAACCTGCATATGTAATACCCCAAGTAGCCGGTTAGTCTAAAAATATATGTGCACTCTTATATGAACTCATTATTTTTACGAAAGTCTTTTCCTTTTCAAAATTCGTCGTTGGTTTAGGAAGCTAATATTGCTATAATATGTTAAAACAAAGCCCACGGAAGGCTCAAAACATTCTTGCACCAAAAATCGCAAAAAATATATATATACATGCGGAACACAAGAATGAATATGTATAAAACAGGAGGTAAGCCTAAGACTCGTCATCGGCTCCATGTCTCCAAGCCTCGCCGGTCCATCCACTCCACTCCCCGTGGTATGAGGGACCCCAGCCAGAGTCACCCCAAAAATGAGGTTGCGACTGCAACTCGGGGCTAGGCTCTCGGGCCACCGACACGGAACGCCGCCTACGCTCCGGCTCGGACCTCTCCCCGGAAAAACTCACCCCCACGTTAGAACGGCGATGCCGTAGGGGCGAGTGCTGTGCTCTCTCTCTCTCGCGACCACCGTGTCCCCCGCCCGAGGGACCCGCGTCGTCGGCCCCAGCACGCCCAGTAGCCGTCTGCAAAAAGGAACACAAAAGAGAGTGAATAACCGAAAGCCAAACCAAAGGTACAGATCAAAAGAAAAAAAGAGAGGGCACATTACCCGAGTAGAGTGGGGGCTCCTACAAGAAAGTGCAGACCGAGCTCGAACCAACGCGGACTTCAACCGGTTGATCACCCCCACCATCGCATTGGCCGTACAGGCCGGAACCTAAAACAAGAATGTCAGTAAAAGAGAAAGAAAAAATATAAAGAAGAGTACACAAATAAAAGGTGCATACCGCCTCTACTCCCTCAGGGAGCGGAGCATGGAAAACCCGGTCTTCCGGGAAAGTCTCCACAATCTCGGATCCACTCTCTCCGGTATACGAGATCCGAGCATCGGGAAGCACCCATCCCCCCAACAAAGGGTCAGGACCCTCCTACACAAAACACAGCAGGCATAAACACATGGGCACGAACATGAAAACACTAAAATCAATACAAAGAGAGGAGGCAACTTACAGCGCCAGGCTCCGGGAGACGAAGAGAATCCTGGATAAACTGGTAATAGCTAGCTCCCTCTATCACCAACTCTGTCGCCGGCACACCAGTCCTCGAGTGGACCCTCCACGACTCGCCTATCGAGCGAGTAGACGGCATGGTCGCAGGCGGAGGCCTGGGCACCGAAAAAACCCCGACCGTCTGCATACGTACCCGCTCTCCCAGGTACCAGACAGGGTCCCGGCGGCCAACGAACAAGACCCGCATCTGGCTCAGGGCATAACTCTCCCTGACCGAAGCATGGGTACCCCTAAAAGAGAGCCATGGGGTCCAAACCACCTGTTTTCGTACAAAACGCAGTCAGATCTCGCACATGAAAAGAATGACGAAATACGAGATAGAGGATAAGATTCTGTACATGCTCAGGGTTCCCGTCCCGGATAAGATCCCACACGGTATCGGGCGGCGGACGCACTGTCAGCTTCTTCCTCCAACCCCAACGGCGACCGGCAGGGAACTCCAAAGGCCTCTGCCCCTTTCGGGGAGCCAGCCAGGGTAAGTGCTCAAAGGCCCACAGCTGCAAAAGAAAAGGATAATAAAGCGTTAAAAAAAAAGAGGCCGGGTAAAAGCGAGAAAAACAAAATAAAGTCTAGGCACATACCTCGATCAAACGCGGCACTCCCGCTAATGTAATCACAAAGTGACATATACTCGGGCCCGAGATGCGCACCGACAAACTCATCTGGCCGACAAGCGTCGCATATCCCAAATCGCCCCAGCGATAATCACCAGACACGTCCTCCACCATGCCTATCCACCTCGGGTCAAAGGTGTCAGTCGGACCCGATAGAAAAGTGGAAGTAATAAAATGGAGGTAGAACAGACGAGCCTGTCTCGAAGGCGACTCCTCTACCCCGTGCTCCAAAGCCCACAACAGGTCAGCGAAAGGTATCCCACGGGGCTGATACGAAGGTAACCTACTACCCATCCACGAGCCCAGGAGCCTGGTACCCTCAGCAACAGTCGGCGATGGGCCGTCCGACCTCAGACGAACGGGGTTCCCTGTAAAGGTCAAACCCGTCAAAGCTGTGTAGTCCTCAGGAGTGATCGTCATCTCGCCCCAAGGAAAATGGAAGGTGTTGGTGGTATCCCACCACCACCTCATGAACGACCGCAGAAAGGACAGGGAGATGTTGAGCCGCAGTATCTCCCAGAAGGTCTCAACCACCGGAAACAGTGAGCTCGCCCTCACCAAGGCCTGGGCGTCCGAGCTCAGATAGCTAAAAACGGTCTCACTCGTCGCGGCGCCATAGCCGCGAACCGTAGTCTCTCTCCTCGCGTGAAGGCGGGAAGTCACATGGTGCTCTAGGTCGTAGTGTAGACCACGACCATCGTAAAGCTCAAGGCCCACCCATACAGGACCCGGGCCAGTCGACTGACGCGTCATGCCACACACCTCGTGGCCACCAGGAGGGGGTAACGACTCGTCAGACATGCTGATCAACAATACAACAAGGCATTATACCTTTGACAAAATCGGCACTCATACCGATCCCTAAAAAGAGTGCATTTCACTCATGAAATGGAGTCATACAATTTTTGTTCCCTAAAAAACATGATACTATGTTCATACTTAGCAAAATTCCGTAAGTAAAAATTAACTCCAGCAAAATCAAAATTCTCCCATAATTTGTCATTCATGAATTATGAGGAACGCAAGCAATATACCAAGAACACCTACATTATAAGAAAATACTAGATTCGTAGGTATACTTGGGGGCTAGCATTGAAATGCCCAAATTCAACAAAAATCAACATACTTGCAAAAATTAACATGCACAAACTAATTAACATGTTATGTGGAACATTTCCAACTATCTAATTGGAGAAAAGGGGCACAAAATCAAAAACCCCCAAATCAATTTCATGCACGAAAATACTTGACAAAAATACTGAAATTGACAGAAAAGCTCAAAATTATTGAAAATTACTTACATTGGGAAGATGGGAAGTAATTTGGAGTAGAATTCGTGAAGGAAAGTGAAAAAAACGAGCAAAAATCAGTAGAGAGAAGTGAAGAAGTTTGAGCGAAAATGGTGGAAATGGGAAAGGAAGGAGACGGTCCGCGAATTTAAAGACCAGTCCCCATTTCGCATTTTCAACGCCCAGCTCTGGGCGTTAGAAATTCTCGCGCCCAGGCCTGGGCGCTGAAAATGCTTCCCAGACAGCGAATATTCGCTGTCGGGCACGCGTACTCCCCTATTTTGTGTAAAGATATCCGTTATCTTATTTCTATCCCAAAAAAGAAAAAACGGTATTTTGAAAAAAATAATAATAATAAATAAATAAATAATAAAATAAAATATCGTTAAACAAAAATATACACAATGTGGACCCACTTATAGGACACATCTAATCAGGAAATATTACGACTCACCAACAGGTTGTAATCACAAAAGCCCTTCTACATAGGCAAAATAAGAAATTCAAAATGGGCTCGCCCACCCTCAGCGGGCGGGGTCTGCGTCACTAGCCGCGCAGGTCCTCAGTTTTTCGAAGAATAAAAGTCTTCAAATTTAAAATAGGTTCGCCATCTTCAGCCGGCGGGGTCTACCTCATAAACCGCGTAGGTCCTTATTTTCAAAAAAAAAATTAAACAGATTCGTCCACTTCTATCGGACGGGGTGTCCACCCTCAGTGGACAGGCTCGCCATCTTCAGCCGGCGGGGTCTACGTCATAAACCGCGTAGGTCCTTTTTAAAAAAAATAATTTAAAACAGATTCGTCCACTTCTATCGGACGGGGTGTCCACCCTCAGCGGACAAGGTTCGCCACCTTCAGCGGGCGGGGTCTACGTCACAAATCGCGTAGGTCCTAATTTTCACAAAACATCAAACAGATTCGTCCACTTCTATTGGACGGGGGGGTCCATCCTCAGAGGACAGGCTCGCCCACCTTCAGCGGGCGGGGTCTGCGTCACTAACAGCGCAGGTCCTTAGTCGCTTCAGCGATAACTTTTATTGGTTTTCCCTTTTTCCAAAAATTAAAGGATTGGTTTGTTGGATTTTCCTTCGTTTTACATCCTATAAAAACAAGGGGGTTTTCTCGTTTAGCTAGCCCTGAAAATGAGAATCTTTAAAAACGTTTTACCTCGTGATTGGGCTTGGCCAGGCCCAATTAGACTTTACAGCTTTAATTTCGAAAACATCTGTAGTTACTCCCAATGACAAAGTGAGGGAGTTTCTACGCATCTTTAGATCCTTCCAATGACAAAGTGAGGAAGTTTCTATACTATCAGTTGACAAATCCCAATGACACGTGAGGGATATGTCGACACTTCAAGTGATGACCCTTAAGTCAAATGTTATCACTCGGGGGCTCGTGAGACCCTCGCAAAACAGGTCACAATACACCGTGGCTTGTGTGGCGCACTCCGTCTAATACTTTGACCATCGTCTTACTCCAAGACTCACTCAAAGTGGGGGCTAACTGTAGACATCTACTTTTGTCCCCATTCCCGCAAGGGAAAGGTTCGATGATGAAAGCATAAAAACTCCACTTGACAACGCATCTCCTATAAAATAAACGAATCTCGATTCCCTATTTCATTTCACCCGAAAACTGCTATTTATGGAAACCTGCTAAAAATATTAACTGCCGTAAAAGGTAGCGCCTAAAAGTGGCAAATCATAAAAGATAGAAACCTGTCAGAATTAGGTGTTCCACTCCAACATAAATCCTAAATGAGATAGAAAACCGCGAGAATCCTATTCCTGATAGGATTCGATAAGAGTTACGTATTAATTAAAATCCTAACGAACCTAGAGTTCGTAACGGGCCCAGACGCATTCCGTCACAAAATTGATACGCGCTAAAAGAATCAAATTAATCTCAAACTCTACGGATTTTAAGAATCCGAATCTGACTAAACAAAACTGCCTGGGTACGTCTCTTTTCCTAATTCTTTGTGGATTAGAACTCTGCAATTCTATCTTCCCACGAACTCTTCCCTATAAATAGACCCCTAGTTTCGACGTGAAACAACACACAACAACACATAATATATTCTGAGTATTGACTCTAAACCCCTTAGCCTAAGCCTCTCGCTGCGAAACTGTTCACGCGTTCTATCGCAATCGATCCATAAATCGAACAGAACGTATCTTGTCCCATAATCGAGATTCGTTAAATAAAAAGGAGAAATAGCAAAGTCAAAGTGGTTAGTTTTCTGAGAACCGTGACGCACCTCTCAAGGGTGCGTCGTAATGTGTCCCTTTTCGATGATTTAACTGCTTTCCTCGCCCTTTTTATGAACTGTTAAACTAACATAATATGAGTGTTCTATCACGCCTAACAAATATAATATTTTTGGGAAATCGAATTATCATGCTAGGTCCCTTAATGCTATTTAAATCAGATAATCACGATCGAATTAGTATTATATGTTGCATATTGCTAAAATCAATTCAGATTAGTTTAATAGTTAACGCATGTCCCTTCAATTATTTATGCTGAGCTAGTAAGGATATCCTGCCTCTGGAGTTATCGACGAGCGAATTACTCCTCTCGGTAGTTACAGTCCCCCGAACCCTCAATCTCTACCTTGCGGGTGTATATTGAGAGATCCCCACACCAGGGATCACAAGGGAACCTACGGCCGTCTTGGTCAAACATAATTGCACTCCCTTTATGTCACGATAACCGGGTTTTGTCAGTTTTTCTCATTGTCGTTAAAAACTGAATGGCGACTCCTATATTACTAGTCAATTGGGTGTATACTCACAGGAAATCCAATTACACTTGATTGAATAAAAATAATCGTCACACCCACGAGGGACAAGGTCACGCATTAGCCTCGCGCTTTTTCGACCCCCTCACAATTGGTTAACCCAAAAAGCATAACAGTGAACTAGTAATGTCCGTATCTAGTCCTGAATGCGATCTTTGGTATGTCGTGATCAGCGATTCTCAATTGATGATAACCCAAACGCAAATCGATCTTTGAAAAGATTCCAACTCCTTTCAGTTGGTCAAATAGGTCTTCTATCCTAGGTAATGGATACTTGTTCTTGATCGTGACCTTATTGAGCTCCCTGTAGTCTATACAGAGCCTCATACTTCCATCCTTTTTCTTCACAAACAAAACTGGTGCTCCCCAAGGCGATGCACTTGGCCTAATGTAACCTTTCTCCAATAGATCCTCTAGTTGGCCTTTTAACTCATTCATTTCTGCTGGAGCCATTCGATAAGGTGCTTTTGAAATAGGGGCGGTTCCATGCACTAAATCTATGGTAAAGTCAATAGGTCGGTTGGGAGGCATCCCCGGGATCTCTTCTGGAAATACATCAAGGAATTCATTAACTACTGCAATATCTTCAGGCTGATCCTTAATCATATGCTCTAGGTTCCTCACATTACATAAGAAGGCTGGGTTCCCTTTACCGACTAGCTTTTAAAGCATCATCACAATAAGTAAAAGAATTATTAAAAGTGAGTACAAAACTACATCACCTTAAAATAAGGTGAGCAAAGAGTGCGGAATTGAAATAGCAAGAATTAAGGTGCAATATTGAAATGCGATATTGAAATGCGTTATTGAAAGGTGCGATATTGAAAGCGGTATTGAAATGATAATATTGAAATTGTACTAATGTATTTGAGATCCGAACGCCAAACGACTACTTAATAATAAGTGCGTCCGACACGGATTCAATTCTAAAAATCTCAACTTTATGATACGTTTCTCATCCCAAAGTGTCTTAGATTTCGACTATTGAAATTGATCTTGAATATTGAACTTGAATATAGAACTTGAATATTAAAATTAGGAGTTTTGAATCTCAAAGGTTAGACCTTTTAATGTTAAAAAGGCCTCACCTTTAATGCTCCAGTTTGAAATTGATTCTAGTTTAAGGAAATGATTACAAACAACCTTAAACATCATTGAATCTTGAATATTGAATCTTGAACTTAGGAGGCTAAATGTTTAAATTCTAAACCTTTTAATGTGAAAAAGATCTCAACTTTAATATGCTCCATAACTTTGACACTAATTCTAGTTTAAGGAAGTGATTACAAACAAATGTAAACATCATATTATCCACAACTTGTATTTGAATCATAAAAGGGTTTTGATTTTGTAAAAATGTGTGGTTGTTGTAAGTAACACTTTTAAGAGTAAAAGTGTTAACTTTACTAATCGTTTTTGAAATTAAAGTTTAAATCTTGAAATTTGTAAATGGAGTTTGGAAGATTATTTGAGGGGGGTTTCAAGTATGAAATCCCCTCAAAGATTAATCCTTTTGAGGCATTTTCTAGTTAAAGTGAGTATGAACATCACAAAAACATCATAGGATTAGTAAACTTGAAATGAAAAAGGAAGAAAATTGGATTTGAAGAGTCCTCGGAAATTTACCTACATTTAGGTGTTGATTGATTTCCAAGCTTGGACTGTAATACCTCGTATTTTTATAATATTTATAAGTATATTTTATTATAATTATAAAGAATTTTACGATTTATTATCATTTAAATAATATTTAAATGCATTACATTTAATGTATTTTAATTAATTAGAATATTTATTATTTTAATTAATTACGAAACGAATTTAATTCTTGAGTCGGGAAATTAAATGAGTTGCAGATGATTTTAAAGGCTTCGGGTTTTAAATGAAAAGTCCAATTCGTTTTACTAAACGAGCCCAATAAAAAGTATTTAATTCAAGTCCTAAGCTAGCCCAATCATTTAATTCCCTAAGCCCAATTCTAATTTCCTAAGCCTAGCCCATTAACAATAAGGAGCCTATAAATAGGACTCCTCATCATTAATTGACCCCCTATTTTGTCATAAACCCTTCCCCAACACTCCTCTTTCTCTCTCCTCTTTGGTCCGGTTCACCCGCACGCACAGCACGAGCACTGTCGTGCCTCGTGTGCTACTCGTGCCCTTGTTGCTCGCCCCACGTTCTCGCCCACTCTCTTGCCCGAGGGAAGCGGAGGACGAAATGAGAAAGAAATATCCCGAGCTTTTTCCCGGGGTTAGTTGAGTTACGGGGTCGTAACTCGTGTCTTTTAAGGGGGGTAGAGTGCGGTAGAATTTCGCGCTTTTTACCTTGTTTTCCCCTATTTTATGCTCAATTTAGTGCTTTCTATTGAATTTGCACTTATTATTGTCCTGTTTAATCATGGAAAGAGTACAGCAACTTAAAATTTTTGGTAAACGAACGTATTGAAAGTCTCAGAAAGTCTCAAGTTTTGAGTTGAATTTTGATTTCCGAACCCAAGTTTCAGAACGAAACTTCTTTTAAGGAGGGTAGACTGTAATACCTCGTATTTTTATAATACTTATAAGTATATTTTATTATATTTATAAAGCATTTTACGATTTATTATCATTTAAATAATATTTAAATGCATTACATTTAATGTATTTTAATTAATTAGAATATTTATTATTTTAATTAATTACGAAACGAATTTAATTCTTGAGTCGGGAAATTAAATGAGTTGCAAATGATTTTAAAGTCTTCGGGTTTTAAATGAAAAGTCCAATTCGTTTTACTAAACGAGCCCAATCAATAGTATTTAATTCAAGTCCTAAGCTAGCCCAATCATTTAATTCCCTAAGCCCAATTCTAATTTCCTAAGCCTAGCCCATTAACAATAAGGAGCCTAAAAATAGGACTCCTCATCATTAATTGACCCCCTATTTTGTCATAAACCCTTTTCTCTCTTTCTTGCCCAACACTCCTCTTTCTCTCTCCTCTTTGGTCCGGTTCACCCGCACGCACAGCACGAGCACTGTCGTGCCTCGTGTGCTACTCGTGCCCTTGTTGCTCGCCCCACGTTCTCGCCCACTCTCTTGCTCGAGCCCAGCCAGCGCGCCCCTTGCGCTGCTGCTGTGCCGTTGTTGTTGTTGCTGTGTGCGTTGCTTGCGCCAACCACACCCACATTCCCTCTCTCGCCCCTCGCGCGCCAGCTCCCGCACTCCCTCGCTCGCTCTCTCGCGCCAGCGCTTGCTGTGCCCTGCTCTCTCGCCCCTCCTCTCGCGTGCGCGCCCCAGCGTGTCGTGTGCCCTGTCCCGCGCGCAAGTCCTGCTGCGCCCTTCGCCCCTGCGCGCACACACGCGTGCGTGTGTGTGTGTGTGTTGTTCGTGCTCGTAATTCAATTCCTTTTCGCCCAATCACTCTAATTCGTGGTTGTTCCGTGCTATAGGCCGGATTGGTATAATTCTCTTCTTCCTTACCTATTATATTTAAATTCCGTATTTTAAATTATTATATTAATATTGTTTTGAGTAATTAAAATGCTGGGAACAGGTTATGAATACCGTGGTTTGAGGATTTGCGTGTTGTGATTCATTTGGTTTGTTTTAATTATTAAAGGATGAATTTTCAGATTTGTTTATTGAATAAAGCATTGATTTTTATGATAATAAACTAGTGTTATTGGGATTTTCAAGTTAGGGTACGTTTTAACCTAGACCTAATGAGTCAATTGATTAGCATAATTAGGTGATGATTTTAATTATGATAATCAATTATATTTTAAGATTTGAATAAAGGTTCAAAGTGTCGATTTTTATTGATTTTAAAGGCGGAAAAAGCATGTTTTCGTACTAGGGATTGATTTTGCAAATTGAGACGTTTTGATTATTGAAAAACGATTGAATTCTAAAGTTTAAAGGAGGTTTTAAATTTTATAAAGTTGCTGGAAATTTAATGAACATGGAAATAATTTAAGTTTCATTATTTTGATGATAGGAGGTGATTTCTAGTTGAGTGCTCGTTATTGCAAAGTGGCCCCTACGCTTAGTTATTCAAGGTACGTACAAGTCTAGGGCGACCACACCTTTTTGTCAATGACATTACATGATTGTTGATGACGTGAATTACATTATGTGGAATCATGTTATTTTGGTGAACGAGCATGTGATTTGTGATGTTGGATTTATTGGATTAATTGTTGAACAAGCATGTTGGAATTATTATGAGTATAGATTTCATTGTCAATCATGTTGTTCAATATTTATGCATGTATGGTTTATTTCACATGCAAGGGATGGATTATTTATTTGTATGCTATTGTACGGGATGTCTAGCATACTTTGAGCCAATTATTCGTACCTCGTCGTACTATTTATTTTACCACATGCGAAGGGTTAGCTCACGTAAGCCACCGCACATGTAGGGTTCAGTTGGGAATGTTATGTATGAAATGAATTAGAATTTGTCGTGCAAGGGCACAAACCTCATGTTAATATGCATGATGTGGAGTCTCACTTTGGTGAGGAGGAACATGGTAGTAATATCACAAGTGTCTTGCTTGGTTGATCACAAGTCCTAAAGGATTAAAATGAAATTGTTTTGGTTGTCGTTTATTAACTGTATGTATGTATGTTTGTCGAGTCTTGAGTTCACCTTTAATAAAATATTAATAAACGTAAAGTGCAACCAGAACAAGCTTCAAAACTCTTGGAACGTATATACCTTGAGTATGAACAATGGGGGGAGTCTTGCCAGAAATCTCGTACTCCTACTAATGATACAAGACGTTGTTTCATTTATATTATGCGCGGGAATTCCGTCGGTATGTCCCGACACTCGGTATGGCCCGATTTTATTATTATTATATTTGGTGTATGGTTGGCTCCCATCACCTTTTTCCCTTTGTGGATATTCTTTTGGCTCGTTTTCCCTTTTTCCCATCACCTTATTCTAATTAAATTGTGAGTCAAGAGTCGAGTCAAGATTCGAGTCTTGTATTCATGATTGATTGTTAATTATTATATAGCTTTTTGCATGTTGATTAGCACTTAGTGAGTGATGCATGTTTTAGTTTCATTCACCCTATGCTTGTAAGTACTCAGCTTTTGCTGACTACGTGCTTTGTGTGTTCTGGTCATGGCCTTTGCCTTAGTGACCCTATGAGGATCTATCATTTGCACTTGCATTGATGGGGAGTAGAATAAAATAGCAGGTTGGTAGATCGGAATCATGTGGCTTGGGATGATCGAGAGAGTTGCATGTTTTCGTACTTTGAACTATTTAACTTTACTTTAATTATGTTTGAAACGTTTGAATTATTTATACTTTGGGTTTTGGGCCATTATGGTTCCAAATTGTAGGAGGCCTTAGTATTTCATTAATTATGTTTTTTAAAGTTAGTTGACATTTAATTCCGCTGCGTAATTCTGGTAATAGCCTTAACCGTTATCACGGTGGCGGTAATACTTTAGTAATTCCTTTATTTTAAGTTGGAAAATGGTTTTATAAAAGCAAGGAATTATTAGGGTGTTACATGGACTCCCAAATTTCTTAGGACATTAGAACATTGAACTTGTATCTTAAAGTGTTTGTATGAGTGTGTTTTGTAGAGATTTTATGTCGAATATTGAAGGATTTGAGGCTTGAACATTGAAGGGTTTGAATATTGAATTTTGAAGAGTTTTGAAGTTGGCAGAGCTTCACTACTCGGAATTGAGTGATTCTTCCTCCCTTTGTTCGTGGAAAAAAGGGATCTTTATAGGAAAGCTTGCTGGGATTAGGGAACAGCTGATCCAGGCGCTGACCCTTGCGCCGGGCGCAGGTACACCTGGCATAGGACAACTGGTACAAGCCAGCGCTCCGCTTTTGTTCTTTTGGGCGTTTTGGCGGCTCCGTCCTTTTTCTTGGAGGTTAAGGAATGGATATTTATGTATTTGAAAGATATATTTTTGAGGAATCTTCTTGAGATTGGTGATTTGTACGGGTTTCGCTCGCTTTTACGGGTCGGCGCCCGGAATGCTCGGTTTTGGGGCCGGCGTCCGAGTGGAAAAGTGCTACAAAGAATTATGGTGGCATCCGTTTCTTGAGATTGAACTTGGATTTTTAAATTGTGTTTTGGAAATGTGTTTGGACTTGAATTGGAACCCGAGGTTAGGATTTAGGCCCAAGGTTTGTATCTTTGAATTAGAAGTTCGGAATAGAAATTAAACTTTGGAATTGAGCTTGTTTGGATTTGAATTATGAATTGGTGTTGGATTTTTGGATTGAGAATGTGATTGGATTTGAATTGTGTTTTCTTTGAGATTTGTACCTGAATTTTGAACGAAAGTTCAGGATTGAATTGAAGTATGTCCTTTGCAACTGGTCGCTTGTACTTGGAAAAAAGTCGCCTAAGTTTATTGGCGGTATTGTCATTGTACTTTAGGGGAGACACAAATTAGGTGTCTACACTATCCTAGGTGACAGCTATTTTGGGCTTTTAAGACTAAGTTTGGACGCTAGGGTTCTAGTGCGATGGCGGGTTCATCTGCGAAGGATCCTGGTTCTCGTCTGATCGTCATTTCAAAGATGATTCCCTTAGAGCTAGTCCACATGATAGTCCGGTGCCAACCCTCTTCATTTCCTGTAGCAGCATAGGGTGACAAAGCGATCAGCCGAATTGGATCGAAGATTTCGTCTTGCAGGGCTAGGGTGACTAGGTCGGGTTCTTCTTTGAACGGCTTCAGCTTGTCGAACAATGATTGCAAGGCTTGCTATTCTATGGATAGCTCATATTCAGGCCTGTCTACGGAAAGGTACAGTGCCTCGTCCGGGAGGTTGCAGTCATGGAAAATCTCTAGGTCGGGTTTCTTGATGACATTACCAACAAATGGTTCTGGAAAGACGTAAAATGGGTAGTCTTCTCCTTCATGTATGAACATACCGTTCAAGGTCCGCTAGTACGGTTGCAGGGTGGGCTTTTCTTGGCTGCCTTGATTTTTGGATCGTATCCTCTCTATGTGCATTTGGTTTCTGCGCAAGTCAGCCTCTCCCTGTCGTGGTTTATGACCTAAACCGAATAGTGGGGAGAACATGGGTAAGGGGAAATAAGTCATGTCTCCCCTTATGCCAAGTGGCATCCCTGGAAAGTATCCATGGAACAACATCATCTTTGGTATAAGTTGTGATGCTCGTGGATCCAAGAATGTTGGATCATATGCCTCAACGGCTGAGACTGTTTCGTCTATTTGAAAGCCGTACAGGTCTTCCCGTTCGCCCGTCGTCTCTATCATAGAACAGCTGACGTCGAGAGGTGGGGCTTGGATGGCTATTGTTCCTCCGTTATGGTTATGTTTGACCATTTGGTGCAGAGTGAAAGCTACGCCTCCTAGGTCGTGTAGCCATGGGCGGCCAAGGAGAAGGTTGAATGTGGGCTTGATGTCCACCACTTGGAACTCCATAGTTCTCGCTACAGGTCCGGTCTGTATGGTGAGCTTAATCTTTCCATACACTGCTCGCTTAGAGTTACCGTAATCTCTTATTCCTTGATTAGATGGCTGGAGATCAGCATCTTTCAGGCCTAGGAATCGAGCTGTGCGGAGCGGGAAAACGTTCACGGCTGAGCCGTTGTCTACTAGTCCGAGCGGGATCACTACTACAAAATAGGCTTATAGCAATGCCCTTTTATGCAACAGTTTCAATGGCGTTGCTATATCATACTTATTGCAATAGTTAAATAATTATTAATTTGAGTAGACTTTAACTTTAGAAAAGTGTTACTATAGAAAATCTATTGCAACAGTTGTATAATTTAATTATTTATTGCAACAGATTTTATTTATATAATATTTTGATGAAATATTGCAACGGTTTTTTTTGTCAAATATCTAAACAACATTAAAAATTAAAAATCAAAAATTAAAAATGCTGAAAAGTTTTTGGAATTTTTTGTAGAGCGCTAATTATTTTAAGTAAGTGCCTTTATTCAATGACTGGCAACTAAAACAAACAAGACTTAGGATTAGTAATCACCACTTGGAAGAATCACAGGGATTTGGCGTTGTACAGAAGGAAACTAGGAAATGTCTGTTTAATGTCTGTTAAAAATCAAATTAAAAATCAGTATATTGTTCTGTTTTGAATCAGTATACATAATGTCTGTTTCATGTGTCGTATAGTATTTACTATTGAAAACAAGTAACAACCAGTATTCTAGACTTCTAGCCTTGACAGGAAACTAGGAAATAAGGTTGCACCACTCAGTATAATGTCCTTATGTTTGTCACGCTCCACTCATGTTGCGTGTGTGCCAGACCGACAAAAAAAATTATGTTGGTGTTATTTTTGTTACTGACAATTTATTTTCTTGGTGTTAGAAGGCAAGGACGAGAGAACAACCACCTAGGAAGAATAAGAAGCAACCATTTTGCCCATCGATGGCAATGGATGATTTCCTTTTGACTGAACAACAAATGGATCCCGCTCAAGCACTACAGTTACAGCAAGAAGTGCAACGATTGGAACAAGACCGACAAACAGCTAGGCGCCCACTTTCTGCCATTGTTCAAATGGAAAACCAAGGAGAAAGTGATCTCTCACAACAAGGTTATTGTTTTTAAACACCACCTTTTTGGTTCATATCATATATTTTGTTCTGCTAAGTCTTATGATAAAAATGAATAAAAAAGGCTTTATACTGATGACATGTTAAGATAATGGGTGTTTCAGTGTTCTGTAACTGTGTGTCATGCAACAGCAAGCTGGAAACTATGGAACATTTGTTTTTTTAGTGTTCAGCTGAGGTGTGGAGCAGAATTCTGTGATTGATTGGCAGAGACAGAATGATAAGGGGGAGCATAATTCTGTGTCTTATTATTTTTTTTAATTACCTGAAGGTCTTAAACTGGTAGATGGGTCTTATTATTCTTCAATTTCAAACCAGATTTTTTTTCTTTGACATGATTAGAGTCAGAAGGCAAAGCATGCAAAAGTTGTATAATCCACTATCCCCATGACTTTTTCATACAAACATTTATCTTAGTTAAAAAAGTGGAAACATACCAAGGCCGAAATCACCAATTTTAATGTTATTGTGAGCATGAAAGAATATGTTATTTGGCGTCAAGTCACGATGAATGATTCTATGCCGTGTATGTGTACTAATGGCAGGTCCTAAAAAGAAAGGCCGAGGCCCGACAAATTTGTTTGATGTCCATGCTCGCAAATGGAAAGATCGTATTGCTATTTATTGTAATGAGAAAGGACAACCAGTTGGACCTGAAAAGGCGAGGAAAGAGCTAACCAGATTCTTAGGAACCATTGCTCATGATTACAATTGGGCTCCCTTGACTTATAAAAATTGGAAATCAGTTCCAAATAAGGATAAAATATGGGAATTCGTGAATGTAAGCTTCATTGTCTTACATTACTAGCTCGATCCTTACACTTTAATTCTTTCCTTTTTATGTTATTTGTTATATTTTGATGTATAACAAAAAAATCATTATTTTAGAGCAAGTACATCCTTCCACCTGAATCTCAAGATTGGGTAATGGACACCCTTGATCAATCTTGGAGAGGATTCAAATGTGCGCTGAAAAAAAAACATTATTATAAGTATGACAATCTTGAAGATAGATTGAATGATGTTCCAGAAAGAGTGCCCGAAGAACACTACAAGACGCTCCTACCTTATTGGGAGACGACCGCAGCAAAGGTACTAGATGATTATGATTTTGCTCTACTTTCATGCTCATTATTTGTTTTTTCTTTTGTTAAGCTTGGAGTCATATTAGGATGCTGCCTAGATATTTTTTTTGATTTTCTTTCATGTTTGGTATGTCTGGTACCCTGCTGGATATAACAGAAATAATGCTACTTAGTATTACTGTTTATGCAATTTGGAGGGAGAGGAATCTCAGGCGTCTTCAGAATGTACAAACTGATGAATCTCTATTACTGAAGCAGATTCAACTCAATACTTATATCAGATGCCTCCACTATCCTAAACTCTCTGGCTTAGTGCCTTAATTTTGGTCTCTGCTGGTTGAGTTTTGCTTCTGTTCGTTTAGTTGCGGACACAGTTCTGTTGCTTCTGCAGGGGCTTTTGGGTAGTGCTGGTCTGGTTTCAGGCTACTAGCTTTGGCAGGCTGCAAATGTTGTTCTGTTGTGTCTGCATTCAGTTTTGTTTGTGTTGTCTTATTCCTGGTTTTCTCCCTTGATCTGGTGTTTAGGTGCAGTCAGTCTGTTTTCTTAGTTTAGCTAGTGTTTCTGCTGAGTGCGGTTTGTTTGCTGCTGGCTAGTGCTCTAGTTCCTGGTTCAGCGTGTGTTGATGGGCTTCTGGTTAAATTTTGTGTCCTGTTGCTGTTGCTTTATTGTTGTTTACTGCTAGGGATGCGGGTTGTGCTCC
Organism: Spinacia oleracea; assembly: GCF_020520425.1. Taxonomy (NCBI): domain Eukaryota; kingdom Viridiplantae; phylum Streptophyta; class Magnoliopsida; order Caryophyllales; family Amaranthaceae; genus Spinacia; species Spinacia oleracea. The sequence continues at coordinate 60,410,592 of NC_079488.1, read as the reverse complement.
CGTAGCTTTTGTCTCTTTTGCGTCGTTTGGTTGTTGTGTTGGTTTTTTTTTCTTCCCTTTGGTAATAAAATATCTCTATTTTACCCAAAAAAAAATAACAAAAAAGAGCAGAATAGTGAATAGTTGGCTTCTTAAAAAATCATTAGTTGTTTTTGTATCTTTTAATTTAAAGAAAAGAAAGGTTTGACTATATGATGAAGTGTCTTCATGGTGCATGATTACAATACACCTGCTCATATCCTCATACAACACTCAAAATATAACCTAATTCTCTAAAATTACCTGTTTCAAGATATGCTCATTATTTGTTTTTTCTTTTGTTAGAAAACAAGTTTGCAGAATTCAGAAAATCATCGAGAACTAGACAACATGCACACAGTTGGTCCTGTTTCTTTCGCCATGAAGCATGAAGAGATGGTGCGATATGCAATTCATATTGAGCTTAATTATAATGGTTTTGTAATGAAAAACTGATATATTTTGTTTTTCTTATAATTCATTTCTTAGTTACGGCAAGATGGTGTTGCACCATCAAAAAGAAAGATGTTTGAAGAGACTCGACGACGAAAGGAAGGAAAAACATATGATCGGCCTTATGATGATACTGAACAGAAGATAGTAATTATTATACAATTCTTGTATTTTAATATACATACAAACTAGCTATTGTATCATACACATTGAATTAACCAACTTATTTTCTTTAATATAGCAAGCAATGAGGAAGTTGGAAGCTTTGCAAGATGGACAAAGCAGTGATTCTCGTAAGGATTCATTTGTTGAAGTAATGGGGAATACACGTCGGGGATCAAAACTGTTAGTTGGACGTGGTGTCACTCGTATGTAGCTGAAGGAGAAGAAAACTAGTACTTCTTTGATTTTACCAGAGGAAGTCATGGAGAACATTAAAACTGTTGTTATTGCTGATGTGCAGAAGGATATAAGTGCTGAAAAAGAAGAGTTAGCAAAAGAAAAGGAAGTCCATGCTGCACAAGTTGCTACAGAAGCTGCTGAAATGCAAAGAAAGTCAAAGGAACTTGAATTAGAGGCCTTAAAACTACAACAAATGCGTAGGGAATTTGAAAGTCAACAAGAGAATATTACTCTTGATGTGATAGCTCTGTCAATTGCACAACTACGCAAAAAAGATCCTAGTTTGACACCTCAAATGATTGCAAAAGCTATAGTGTCAGCCACTGCAGATGGTCCATAGCATATAGGTTTCTTACCTACTGGTATGTTTTCTAATTCATAATATTCCTTCTCCGTATTTTTGTGCACCTGTTCCACAACGCAGTATTTTGCCTTCAAAACGCAGGAATGCTAAATTGTGAAATAATACAAAGAACATCAATAATGATCAAACCTTAGTAGGTTTAGAAAGCTATCATATCAATTCATCAAGGCATGATATATGTTCATGAAATGATTGAAGGTGTACAACAATATGTTCATGCAATAAATTGACAAGTACATATATCTAATCCGGTGGACCAAAGATCAATGGGGTCCATAATATATGTTTGATCGATCCATTTTTGGAGTTGGGTATTCAATACTGGCCCTATTATTAATATGAATTATATGTTTTTCCCTAAAATGAGAGTTTAGTATAGACGTATAGTTATGGTGGAAAAATGAGAGTTCAGTATAGAAATATAGTTATGGGAAAGTTTATTAATGTATAACCTGTGATTAGTGTGATAAGTCTGTAACCACTTTCTGAAATTCGTGTCTATACATTGAGCCAAGTATATAAAGGAGTACGTACTCCGTAATATGATACGGATTAATGTGATATGACCACAAAACTAGCTAGTTGTTGATACGAATGATGTATCAGGTCATTGCAACTAAGCAAAAGCAAGAGAATGTTGTTAACTTAACTTAATCGTTGGTAAATGAAACTGAGAATAGAAAGTATATGTTTTTATTCATTTATGTTTTGGCTTTATCTGTTGAAAGACGAGTCCATGGGAATTGTTTGGATGTCATAAACTGATAACTTTCAACTGCTAACAAATTTGGCCCTTTTTTTATGGGGCAGCAATCACTTGGGTTTTTTTCCAACTAAACAATTGCCCCACTCAGAAAAAGGAATGAGCTTTGAATGGTCCTACTTGGTAATTTCACCATGTACTTGGACGATTTCACCATAATTACTCCATGAATGTCCCTTCTGTTTTGTGCTTTAGCATAAATGCCATAAGGTGCTTATCGCCATATGGGCTGTTGATTGGTGCCTACTGTGTTTGTGAAATGGCATATAGAACCAGTTTTAAGGACTGCATGAAGTTGACCTCTTTTTTCTTTTGTTTTGCAAAACTCTTAGCTTGTTGTATATCATAGGTTGCCTTTGTAAACTTATTTGGTTAACAAGTTCATTCATTTTTTAAGGTTTATCTTTTGTCATTCATGTTGAGCTTATTTTTTCTTAAATATTTGGATTTTATTCATTGATATTGAATTCTTATTAAAATGTTATACTTGATTTGTTTGTTGTGCAGGATGGTGCATATAGTCAAGAAGTATGAGCTACTTTAAATATGTGGAGATTTATAGGGCACATAAATATTAGACAGGTTTTAAGAAATAAAGCTAACGTATAGGGATTATTGCAGGATTATTTAATTTTAATGGAGGTAGTTTTAGAACATTTTTTGAACCATTCAGACAATTGTAATAGATATTATTATTCTTATGAATTTACAAATTTTTAACTTATTTGTTATGAAAATCTTATTATATGTAGTTGACATTTATTACAGGTATATGGATAAATAAATCCATTGAGAATATAGCTATAGATCAATTGAAAACTTTGTATTACAGGTATATGGATAACTAAATCCATTGAGAATGTAGCTATAGATCAATTGAAAGCTTTGTATTACAGGTATATGGATAACTAAATCCATTTGAGAATGTAGCTATAGATAAATTGAAAGCATATAAACTCAATTTAAAGCGTTGCCATAAGCTAAATTGAAACCGTTGCTGTAAGCTCAATTGAAAGTGTTGCCATAAGCTCAATTGAAAGTGTTGCCATAAGCTTAATTGAAAGCGTTACCATAAGCTCGATTGAAAGTGTTGCTATAACTAAAACTAAAAGTGTTGCCATAACTCGATAGAAAATGTTGCTATAGGTACAATTAGATGTGTTACCATAAGTGTAAGAAAGTGTTGCTTTAGTTTTAAACTCCAACCAACAACCAACTAATAAGTGTTGCCTTAAGTTAGCAAAAACTGTTGCCTTAAACGTGTAAATGTTGGCTTAAGTTGTTGAATAACTGTTGCCTTAGGTTAAAAGTGTTGCCTATAAAAAGCGTTGCCATAGTTAATTATGGCAACAGTTTATCATAATTGTTGCCTAAAACCGGGAAACTGTTGCCATAAACTTATAGCAACGCCCCCTATTGGTAACGGTTTTTTAACCGTTGCTATAGGCCTATTGCAACGGTTAATTGATCTATGGTAACTTTTTATTGCCGTTGCTATAAGCCTATTTTGTAGTAGTGGATGTTTTGGCCTTTGCATCCGACTACTAAGTAAAGCGCTTTGTTATGGGCATTTTCTTCTTTGGGTAGGTCTTTTTCAGTAAAGACTATTGCCCGATCTTCTAAGTCTCCAGTGACTTGGTTTCCTAGCGAATCCGGAGTGATATCCGTAGGGACTGAAACGAGGTCGAGGGACCTGATTACTTTGTCGTCGTGCACTTTCAAGGTTCACATGAGATCCCAGATGGTTAATTTTGCCTTAGTTTTCTTAAACTGTCACAGAAAAGGATCTTCGATAACCCCGGCTATGGTGTTTGGCCGGGTCTGTTCGGTGTTTTGCCGGACCGAGATATTTCTCGTGGGTGGCGGGCTAATATCTGGTTGGTATACTCTTCCAAACCGGGTCAAGTTGTTGACCTTGGTTTCCAGAGGATGGTAGGTAAAGGGTACCGCGTGCCAGTCTTCGGTGAAGTAATTTGTGCGTGTGGCCCTAGCTAGGAAAAGGTAGACATCTTCGGAGTTGTCGTCTCAGACGCCGCAGATGTCGTTAAATTTATAGTTTGCTGGTAATTGGGCCAGCGGTTCCCTTTGAGGTGTTATGTAGCTCAAGGGGTCAATAGTTGTGCACTCTAGGTGATCGAGTGTTATGCAGCAGGCTCCCAGAGGGCTGGTGTTGTTTCTTGGTTAGTGCACGTTGGGCAGGGGAATGTTGTTGTCCTCTATCATATTCTGTATCGTGTTCTTAAGGAACCATCAACTTTCGTTGTCGTGGCCCTTGACTCTGTGGTACTTGTATTAAGCAGAGTCATCCCAGTACTTGCCTTTGACTGCAGGCTCAGGTGTTGGTTCTAATGAGACCAATTTTCCTTGAGCATGGAGTCTATCGTATGCTGTTTCTAAAGTTGACCCTAGTGGGGTGAACTTCCGGCCCCTGATCCAGAGTTTGGTCCTTGGTGGACCGCTTTAGTCGGCGTGGACCTCTTGGGTCTGGGACTATTCGCCTTTCTTATAAGAGTTATTTCGAGGAGCGTTTGCGGTTTTGCCACAGCATTTTGGGTGTTCTTGAAGGGATCATCTTCAATTTTGATGCCCACGTCATAGTTTCTCTTAAAGGAATCCAGACCGAGGTACCGAACATGCTGTTTGTAAGCTGGGTCCATGTTGTCAATGAACTTTTGGACTAGCTCTGGTTCGAAAGGCCTCTGTATTATCTGAGCGGCTTGCGCTCTCCATTGACTGAAGTAAGTTGTGAACCCCTCGTTCTTTTTCCGCAAGAGGACTTCTAGCTCGCGCATGGTTACTTGAAAGTCCATGTTTGACGAGTATTGTTTGACGAAGAAGTTAGTAAAGTCCTCCCAAGTGGGGAAAGTCTTAGGGTCCAGTTCATAGAACCACTAGAGTGCAGTCGATTCCAAGGACAAGGGGAAGGATGGCAGATACATGGATCTATCCACTCCTTTTAGGTTCATCATGCCCACAAAGCTCAATAGGGGATTTCGGGGATTATCTGTCACCTTGAACTTGGGCAAGTCGGATGAATTGAACTTGTTTGGTAATTTGCCACCAAGAGGTTTAGGTTCGACCAAGAAGAATTTTCTTCCCATGGTCTGTTGAAGGACCATTTTCTCGATCTTCCTCGCATTGTCCTGTTCATTTTGGGCTTGAGTAGCCGTTAGTTTTTGATTTTCTATGCGGAGCTGTTCCATAGCAGTGGCTATCAGCTGGACATGTGCGGCCAAATCTTCGAGTGAAATGTTGCTAGTTGGTGTAGAGGAGAACTGGGGTCGGAAGACCGGAGATCCTGGAAAAGGAGAATCACGGGTGGAGATAGGAGTTACTATTTCTATAATCGGGCAAGCAATTTATTATTGAACATGAATTCGACATGGACTTGGAACGGCTCAATTTCTTAGGTAAGGGTAATTTTCTTAACTCGGTTGAACGTGCGGATATTATGTTTTTAGCTTGGATGGTGTCATGCCATCCTTAAGTATCATTGGTGAGCCAACAACTACTTTTGCGAATCGTTTTTTAGTCTAAGCCAGAGTGCGCGAAAATTGTCGAGTGAAGCCAGTTGCACTAGAAAATTTCAGCGCTTGAATTTTAAGCGTTGGAATTTTCTAGCGCTTGCGTGTTGTGCGATGGAAATTTCCAACTGCTGGCACTTGTGCAGTTTTTTCCTTTTAGTCAATTTAGTACAGTGGCTTGAATTTTACCAAACTTGCCCCTGTGTTTGAGCATTCGCGCCCTCAAACATTAAGCATTCCGACGCATATGATAAGTATTTTGCGCGTACTGGCCTTTGGGTTTGATTGGTAAAAGCGAATGCGGATTTTTGTTAATTTTGACTTAAGGAGGTTTCAATTTCGCGAAAATACTTTCGGCACAATTTTGAATATGCGTTCCGGAATGAGTATTTTCAGCCAGACCTGCGTAATGCTCAGGGCAGATGCGTATTTTGGTCTTTCGAATTGGTTTTGTTAGGTTATGACAAATATAAAACATATATTTCATGTGGAAAAACCATAAAGCCAGGAATCCAAATTAATTGCCACATAATCAATTAGCATAATTTAGGATACATACATGAGACGCGTGCCTTCCCTAGCTGCTCCCGAACCGAACAAGAACAAGTTTAGGACTCCAAGTGTCGTCCCTCCGTAGATAGCCCACAGCACGTTCGGATCTGCCTTAGATTCAATTAACTAGAATTTAGCCTAAGGTTTTATGTTATTCGTACTTAATTATTTGGAAAATTATTAAGCTTAGTTTAATCTTAAAACTATATGAATACTTTAGAATATGATGTATAAATTGTGATTATTCATCACCTATTTGTAGGGTGGGATTATCGGACTTAGAAATCCACTAGGATTCAGTTTACTAATTCTATTAGAATCATACTTAAACTAATCCTTTGTTTTTAGTGATTAATTAAACGACTTACTCTAGTGGATTTAGGAAAATAATCTAACCGGACAAATCTAAGCGCTTAAGGATTCGAAGCATGCACGAACACAACGACACGCACGAACAGCCCACAAGGGGCTTTGTCCACGCGCGCGGCCCAGCAGTGCTGGTACGCGGCCCATGCTGGGCGCACCAGCCAGCTGCTTTGCCTTGGCTGGACCTGACCTCGCCTTGCGCTTGGCTGGGCCTGCCTTAGTGGGGCGAGCTGCAGGTTTTGTTTGCTCGCCTTTGCGCGGGCTTTGCTAGGCGCGGGCCTAGCTTCGTGTTGGGCCTTGCGTCTAGCAAGCTCGTCCGATGTTCATTTCGTACGTCCCGCTTCCGATTCATTTTCCGATTCCGGAATTCATTTCCGATTCGAACAATATTTAATATTTCCTATTCCGGAATTAATTTCCGTTTTGAACAAATATTTAATATTTCCGATTCCGGAATTTATTTCCGATTTCGATAATATTTCCGATTCCGGCAATATTTCCGTTTCCGGCAATATTTCCATTTCCGATAATATTTTCCGATACGTACCATGTTTTCGTTTCCCGCAAAATCTACGACTTGGATAATATTTATTTTTCCGATACGATCCATTTTCCGTTTCCGGCAATATCATCGTTTTCGGAGTATTCATAATTTGCCTTTTGACAATTTCAGCTCCCACTGCAACCGAGATCCGTCTATTCCGAATATCCATAAATGGAGTATTTAATTCACTGAAATACTTGATCCTTTCACGTACTATTTGTGTGACCCTACGGGTTCAGTCAAGAGTAAGTTGTGGATTAATATTTTTAATTCCACTTGAATTGAAGCGGCCTCTAGGTAGGCATACAGTTCACTTGATCTCACTGAATTATTAACTTGCATAATTAATTAATACTGAACCGCATTTATTAGACTTATCATTGAATTCATACTTGGACCAAGGGAATTATTTCCTTCAGGTTGCACGATGGACTGGGTTCTGGACTTTTCAAGTTCTGATTCGTGATACAAATGCGACGGAAAGTAAGCGTGCGCTAGAAAATTCTAGCGCACAAGAGGGCATCACAGGAGCTTTCCAGCGCTGGGCTGGACATCATGAGAATTTGAGGCACTTGCCATTGTGACTTTTTTCATTTTCCTCGTCGCGAGCGCAAGAAATTTCTGGTGCAGAAATTGTGAGCGCTGGAATATTCTAACGCAGGCCAGGGCCGCGCTGTTTTATTCTGGCGTTGTGCTCCTGGTTGCGGAATTTTTTTTCTGATTCGTAGCTTTAACATTATTTCGACATTTAGAGTATATTTTTGGAATTTGATAAGCATTGTTGACCTTAAACTAAGCGTCTGGTTGATTATTTTCACATAGCACATAAAAATCTAGATCAAACTAGCAACGAGTATGATTTCTAGTACAATGCGCACTTAGTTTATGCTAGTCTCTAAGGTTCAAAAGGCTTGGGTGTCGAAGGGTACCATACCTATCGCCAATTCCCCAACAGGCCCTTGTCAAGGTAGCCAGGTTCATGACGAATTTTATCAAGGCCTATCCGATATGTGCTGGAGTGGCATATAATGTGAATGGACCTAGGAGATAAGCGGTTCAATTTTGGTGGATGTGCTACATTGCGAATGCATCGAGTGGATAACATCCGAAACGTGTAAACCTCCGGGCTGATAGGTGTCCTTAGTCTGGACTTCCGAGATGAAACATGCCAAGGAAGCCGGGATTCGTTTATGCGATTCTGTCGAGATCATTCGTCATATTGAATATTCAGGTCGTCCCAACTTAATAAGGAAATAATTGTGGCGTAGCGTTCGATTTCTGCTATACGGCTTCCTCACCGACGCACTACATGCACAAATTATTTCAATATTGTCCCCAGTGGAGTCGCCACTGTGAGGGGGTCTAAAAGAACGACGGGGCGCCTGTAAAATAGTGTACGGCCCACACGACTTTTCCCCCTGGATGTGGCAAGCATATTCAGTAAATAAGAACTAATTGTGGGTGTTAGCCTCTTTTTACTAGTCTGTAGGAGTCTCCATTCAGTTTAAGGAAACTGACAAACCCAGTTATCGTGATATGCCTGGAGTGCAAACATATTTGGCTCACAACGGCCATAGGTTCCCTTGTGATCCCTGTTGTGGAGGTCGTTGAACATACATCTAGCGGAGTAGGGATTGAAAGTTCGGGGGACGTTTACTAATACGGAGAGTGCCCAGCATTAGCCCACGCGACACGGTCTTTACTAGTTCAATTGTGACGATGATGGGACATGAGTTATGCTTAATTACTATCTTGATTGATTTTAATGCACAGATATTACTAAACAGATGTCAAACGCTAATTTAGATTGATTTAAGGTGCTTAACAAAAAACGGTTTGTCCGAGTATTATCTGATTTAGGCGTGAGCAATATAACGGATTAAAGTTAACAGATTTATATGGTTTGGAAAGCAATAAAAATATAGTGTCACCATATTTAGGAAAGCTTAGTCAAGCAGTGTTTGGTTTCATCATCGAACACACAGTGTCGGGCCTAGGGAAAAATGTAGTTGCCCCTAAGGACAAGTGGGAGACTGAAGGAAATAATTCTCTTGGTCCAAGTATGCATTTAATGTTAAGTCTAATAAATGCGGTTCAGTATTAATTATACAAGTTAATAATTCAATGAGATCAAGTGAACTGTATGCCTAGCTAGAGGCCGCTTCAGTTCAAGTGGAATTAATAATATTAATCCACAGCTTACTCTTGACTGAACCCGTAGGGTCACACAAATAGTACGTGAACGGATCAAGTATTTAAAGGAATTAAATACTCCATCTATGGATATTCGGAATCGACGGATCTTGGTTCCAGTGGGAGCTGAAATCGTCAAAGGCAAAATATGAATACTCCGGAAACGATGTTATTGCCGGAAACGGAAATATGGATCGTATCGGAAATATAAATATTATCCAAGTTCACTACTAGAAAAATCGGATACGGGGGCAAGTCATAAGTGCATCTAAATATGGGGATTTAGCCTCTAATGGGTTTTTGAAGCAAAATCATGGATGCCTCTAATAAGTCCATCGCTAATTAGTGGTTGCCTCTAATGACACCTTTTTGAGGCAATACAATGTATTGCTTCTAAAAGCACATACATTTAGAGGCAACCATACAATTTTGCCACAAAATATAATTAGAGGCAATGTAAAAAGTTGCTTCTAAAAACATCAATTAGGGGCAACCATATAATTTTTCCACGAAATATATTTAGAGGCTCCATAAGTTGCTTCTAAAAACCACATATATTTAGGGGCAACCGTATAATTTTGCCACGAAATATATTTAGAGGCAATATAAAAGTTGCTTCTAAAATCGAATGTATTTAGGGATAACCATATAATTTAGCCTCGAAATATAATTAGAGGCAACATACAAATTTGTTTTAAAAGCCACATATATTTAGGAGCAACCATGTAATTTTGTCTAAAAATACTATTTGAGGCAATATCCTATTCTTCAAAATATGAAGCAACTTGAGACTGTGGTGAAAGGTTTTTAGAGGCACCGGAAATAATCTAGCACATTATTTCATACATTTCCGTGCAAGGTCACCTATAAGAAATAACATATGGTAGCAAAAGTAAACTAACAACTTTTCATGGAAATTGGAGGTTTATTAATTCCAAGTAATATGAACAAAAAATGAACCAATTTTGGTACAAGCTCAACCAATCGAAACCCCCTAGGCCTTGCAACAACCTGCAAGCCCAAAACTACAAAACCACTAAAATAAATAAATAAATAACAAAAGTCAAACCAAGTCAAATGGTCTAAAATAGTTTTGATCCAAACTGACCACACCACATGCTACATATAACTCCTCGTTTGCGGTCGCCTTCATTCTTCAAGAAAAGAAGCAACAATGTGCAGAAAAGACAGCATATCACACGACAACAAAGTGCAGCTCGGCAGGAGTAGACCAGTCAACACCACTGAGTAGAACAAAACAACACCGCAGAGTTACCAACAAGAAATCAGAACAATATAGCACCAGGAGCAGCACAACACAATCACTACACAATCACTGAAGCCTAGTCTGCAACTTAGGCTTAGATCTGAGACACCCAAGCCAAATGAACAGGGTGTACAACAGCAGAATAGAAACAGGTGAAAAAAAAAAAAACACCATCGGCCAATACACTAACAATAGATACATACAGTAGAGAAATCAGACCATACAAATATCATGCTAACCAGTTCTAGCTTAGTTAATATAGGGATGAGAATGTGAATTTCAGAACACATTTGAAAACATAGTGAATAGAGAAATGATGACAAGAATTGTGCATAACTGCCATCTTCTAGGACCTAAAGGCAAAGATATTAAACCTGTAGTTATAACTTGTGAAATCAACAAAATGCTACCTTTCTAAGACAATAAGGTAATTCTCATAGACATAATATTGAAGGCGACCACCAGTTGAAGCAGTGCACCTGAAATAAATTTTTGCTGATGACAATATTTGCAATTATTGCCACAGCAGGTGTATTTGAGAAAACGCTTCCAGTCCAACATAGCATCTTCATCCACCTGCCACATGGTTAATCAACCAAAATGCATGAGCAGAAAAAATCAGACGCATCAAGTCGTAGAACTACTCCCCCCACCTCTATAAAGCTCTAAACATATCTCTTTTTCCTCTCACGATACAGAACATGAATTGCAAAAATTTCAAAATTACTTCTTTACAACTTGTTCAATATTTCCAATAATTAAGAACAAAACAATATAATACTCACATTGAGCAAAGGTTGGCTGGAAGCAGCATGACACTCCCAAGCAAGAATCATATCAAATGTTAAACAGCAGAATTTGTTATCAGCGAAATAACCAGTCACTTGCATAAAGAAAGCAACAGTACTTCAGTAATTTTCTAGCATAATGTGAGGCCTCTCTAACAAATTCTGAAGCCATCGAATCAAAATCTTCTCTAAGATCACTTGATGGAATTCCAAGGATCCTGCATAGTAAGGCAGAACAATACCAGCTTAAAAAGTAAACTACTTTCTTAGACATACAAGTCTAATATTCTTAGACATGTAATAGTAGTAAAAGAATTTACCTCATCAACACAATCAATCGATTGGAATCGTGGCAAAACAAAGCCAAAACAAAAGAGAACTTAAATAAATTAGATCAAAAGTATTGCAGAATTACACTAAAATGTGATGTATTATAAAATCCCTCCTGTATGAGGTACAATCCGTGATACATTAAGAAAAGAGAGCACACTCTACAACTCCTAAGCAGTACGGTAACGGTGACGCGGAAATTTTTAAGACTAGCACAATAAGCACCCACGAAAAGCCACAAAATTCAATATAATTTCACTCACTTCAGTTTTCTTTTCCCCCCTCTTTCATTCTCTTACTCCCTGCGACCCTGGTTGTGAAGAGTATCAACCATTTCTTCTACTCCAAACTAAGACATCTATTTACCTTACACCCTCTTTCTGTAACTGAGAATTTCTATATTTTTAAGTAGCTTAAAGGTTGCCGCTAAATTTCTTAGTTAGAGGAAGGCTTTAAGCACTCAAGTACTTAGAGATTCTACTGATCGAGATACCAAAGAACAGATACCTAGTCTACTCCCATTCAAAAATGCATCAAGTTCAAGCACTTGAGTTGCACCAATAAAGTTGCTCTTCTCAACTCTGTAACAATATAATTGCATAGTAGATAATAAAATCAAAGCTTTAAAAAGTTTTTCATACACCTTATTGAGAAAACTAGAGACTTTAAGAGTGAAAAAAATGTTAGGTTATGATACATATGACAATTCATAAATCATGCGGAAAAACCATAAAGCCAGGAAAGCATATTATTTACACATAATCATTTAGCATAGTTTAGATGCATACACTTTGTTGCGTGCCTTCCCTAGCTGCGCCCGAACCGAACAAGAACAAGTCTTTAGGACTCCAAGGGTCGTCCCTCCGTAGATAGTCCACAGCACGTCCGGATCCGCCTTAAGCTTGACCAACTAGGATCTCCCTTAAGGTACTTAGAATTTTCGGCACATATAGGCAATTGTATGACGGAATTTTTTTTCTCTCAAAAATCACTTTTTAATACTTGAATACTCGATATAAATTGTGAGCATTGATCACCTATTTATAGGGCATGGGTATCGAATATTAGAATCCTACTAGGAAACGATTTAGTGAATCTGAATTAATCTAAAATTCAATCACTTAATTTATCTAGTAGACTTAGGAAATCAATCTTATACGAATCCTAACCGATCAAGGTTTTGTACGCAAGTACAAACACACACGCAGGCGCAGCAGCCCACGAGGGGCGCCATGCGCGCGCGCGCTCTGAGCCCAGGCCCAGCAAGTGCTCGCAGCCAACGAGGGGCGCGCGCCTGCTGGCCTTGCTCTCGCGTTTGGGCTTTGCTTGCTTTGGTTGCGCGCGGGCTTTGCTAGGCGTTGGGCCTAGCTTCGTGCTAGGCCTTGCGTCTAGCAAGCTCGTCCGATGTTTATTCGTACGATACGCTTCCGATTAAATTCCCGGTTCCGGAATTCATTTCCGATACGAACAATATTTAATATTTCCGATTCCGGAATCAATTTCCGTTTCGAACAAATATTTAATATTTCCGTTTCCGGAATTATTTTCCGATTCCGATAATATTTCCGATTCTGACAATATTTCGGTTTCCGGCAATATTTCCGATTCCGGCAATATTTCCATTTCCGATAATATTTTCCGATACGTACCATGTTTCCGTTTCCGGCAACATCTACGACTTGGATAATATTTATATTTCCGATACGATCCATATTTCCGTTTCCGGCAATATCATCGTTTCCGGAGTATTCATTTCTTGCCTGTGACGATCTCAGCTCCCACTGAAACCAAGATCCGTCGATTCCGAATATCCATAGATGGAGTATTTAATGCCATTAAATACTTGATCCGTTTACGTACTATTTGTGTGACCCTACGGGTTCAGTCAAGAGTAAGCTGTGGATTAATATAATTAATTCCACTTGAACTGAAGCGGCCTCTAGTCAGGCATTCAGCTCACTTGATCTCACTGAATTGTTAACTTGTTAATTAATACTGAACCGCATTTATTAGACTTAACATTGAATGCATACTTGGACCAAGGGCATTATTTCCTTGAGTCTCCCACTTGTCCTTAGGGACAAGTGTGCATTTCCTAATTCCTTTGTCGCTCGATGCTTGCTCTTGAACATAAGGTAAGAGTTGTCATCCTTATTATGTCCAGAGGTGTTCCTCGGTTTCAGAGTTCAACTGATCAAGTAAACAGATAATCATAGCCTATGATTCATCCGAGCACGGCCATGCATTTACAGTTTCTAGCTCTCCAAGTGGCCTTGTACAACTTTTAAGCATCTCATCCCGATTTATGGGAGGACAATCCCAATCTTGCGATCCTGAGATTAGACTTCGTTTGATAGGTGATTACCTGAGCGTTGCCTTTATAGCCTCCTTTTACGGTGCGACGGTTGGTCAACGTCAAAGCAACCAGTTCTCAAACAAGTAATCTCAAATCACTCAGGTATTGAGGATTTAGTGTCTAATAATTTTAATGAAATTTACTTGTGACAGATTTTCATCTCTTACAGTAAAGTTTCATAGGTCTTGTCCGATACTAGTCTTCCCAAAGTAAGTATCTATGCAAATGATTATGACATTGCCATGTCCACATAGTTCAAGAAACAGAACTACTAGTCATCTTGCATTCTAGTCGTCTAACGTTTTCTATGCGTCCAATTTTATAGAAAACTCCGAATAGGGACCATTTTCAACCTTTGACATTCAAGTTCACTTGATAGACATTTCTTAGTCACAGGACTGGTCCTGACAGTCTATCTTGAATACATCGTCAAATTGAAGGGACTCATCATTTAATAAACCACAAATTAAATGGAAAAAATGAATTCTTTTCATTTATTGTGAATGATTAACCAATAATGTTTTACAAAGATTTAAACTCTAAAACTTTAAAACATTAAACAGGGATATCAAAGCCATTCTCCAATATGCTTGATTCCCATAGCTGCAGTGTGCGAGTTGTGCTTCGCCTGCGGCAGAGGTTTAGTCAATGGATCTGATATGTTGTCATCAGTTCCAATCTTGTTTATCTCGACTTCTTTTCTTTCAACGAACTCTCGTAGAAGGTGAAATCTACGAAGTACATGCTTGACTCTCTGGTGGTGTCTAGGCTCCTTTGCCTGTGCAATAGCTCTGTTATTATCACAATACAGGGCTATAGGTCCTTTAATGGAGGGGACTACACCAAGTTCACCTATGAACTTCCTTAGCCATATAGCTTTCTTTGCTGCTTCATGTGCAGCAATGTACTCCGCTTCAGTTGTAGAATCCGCAATGGTGCTTTGCTTAGCACTTTTCCAGCTTACTGCACCCCCGTTGAGGCAGAAGACAAACCCAGAATGTGATCTGAAATCATCTTTGTCGGTTTGGAAACTTGCGTCCGTATAGCCTTTAACAATTAATTCATCATCTCCACCATAGACCAGGAAGTCGTCTTTGTGCCTTTTCAGGTACTTCAGAATATTCTTGGCAGCAGTCCAATGTGCCTCTCCTGGGTCTGACTGGTATCTACTCGTAGCACTGAGTGTGTACGCAACATCCGGGCATGTACATATCATAGCATACATTATTGAACCAATCAATGATGCATATGGAATCCCATTCATTCGTCTACGCCCATCAAGTGTTTTTGGGCACTGAGTCTTGCTTAGAGTTATTCCATGAGACATGGGTAGGTAGCCTCGCTTGGAGTCCGCCATTTTGAACCTATCAAGCACCTTATTGATATAAGTGCTTTGACTAAGTCCAATCATCTTTTTAGATCTATCTCTGTAAATCTTGATGCCCAATATGTACTGTGCTTCTCCTAGATCTTTCATCGAAAAACATTTCCCAAGCCAAATCTTGACAGAGTTCAACATAGGAATGTCATTTCCGATAAGTAATATGTCGTCGACATATAATACTAGGAAAGCAATTTTGCTCCCACTGACCTTCTTGTATACACAAGATTCGTCTGCGTTCTTGATGAAACCAAAGTCACTTACTGCTTCATCAAAACGTATATTCCAGCTCCTGGATGCCTGCTTCAATCCGTAGATTGACTTCTTTAGCTTGCATACCTTTTTAGCATTCTTTGGATCCTCAAAACCTTCAGGCTGTGTCATAAACACAGTTTCTGTTAAAACGCCGTTTAAGAAAGCAGTTTTGACATCCATCTGCCATATTTCGTAATCGTAATATGCATCGATTGCTAACATTATCCGAATAGACTTTAGCATTGCAACTGGTGAAAAGGTTTAATCGTAATCCACACCGTGGACTTGCCTGTAACCTTTTGCAACCAATGTAGCTTTGAAAACTTCAAGTTTCCCATCCTTGTCCTTTTTCAGTTTGAAAACCCATTTGCTTCCAATGGCTTAGTAGCCATCTGGCAAATCGACCAAATCCCATACTTGGTTTTCAGACATGGAGTCTAATTCAGATTGCATGGCTTCTTGCCATTGCTTGGAGCTAGGGCTCGTCATAGCTTGTTTGTAAGTCGCAGGTTCATCACTTTCAAGTAATAGAACGTCATAGCTCTCGTTCGTCAAAATACCTAAGTACCTTTCCGGTTGAGATCTATATCTTTGCGATCTACGCGGGGTAACATTTCTAGATTGACCATGATTCTCACCAGATTCTTCTAAAGATCTCTGAGTTTCATCCTGAATGTCATCTTGAGCATTCTCTAGAGTTTGTTGTTCGACTCGAATTTCTTCGAGGTCTACTTTTCTCCCACTTGTCATTTTGGAAATGTGATCTTTCTCCAAAAAGACACCATCTCGAGCAACAAACACCAAGTTCTCAGATGTATTGTAGAAGTAATACCCCTTTGTTTCCTTTGGATAGCCCACAAGGATACATTTGTCAGATTTTGGATGAAGTTTGTCTGAAATTAATCGTTTGACGTATACTTCACATCCCCAAATCTTAAGAAAAGACACATTTGGAGGCTTTCCAAACCATAATTCATATGGAGTCTTTTCGACAGCTTTAGACGGAGCTCTATTTATAGTGAGTGTAGCTGTATTTAGTGCATGTCCCCAAAATTCTAATGGAAGTTTGGCCTGACCCATCATTGACCTGACCATGTCTAGCAAGGTTCTGTTCCTCCGTTCCGACACACCGTTCCATTGTGGTGTTCCAGGAGGAGTCAATTCTAATAGAATTCCACATTCTTTCAGATGGTCATCAAATTCATAGCTCAGATATTCACCGCCTCTGTCAGACCGCAGTGCCTTAATCTTCTTGCCTAATTGATTCTCTACTTCACTCTGAAATTCCTTGAATTTGTCAAAGGATTCAGACTTATGCTTCATTAGGTAGACATAACCATATCTACTGAAGTCATCAGTGAAAGTGATAAAGTAGCTGAAACCACCTCTAGCATTTGTACTCATTGGTCCACATACATCTGTATGGATTAAACCCAATAGTTCATTTGCTCTTTCTCCAACTTTAGAGAAAGGTTGCTTTGTCATTTTGCCAAGTAAACATGATTCGCATTTACCATAATCCTCTAAGTCAAATGGTTCTAGAATTCCTTCCTTTTGAAGTCTTTCTAAGCGTTTCAAGTTTATATGACTTAATCGACAATGCTACAGATAGGTGAGATCTGAATCATCCTTTTTGGCCTTTTTGGTATTTATGTTATATACTTGTTTGTCGTGATCTAATAAATAAAGTCCATTGACTAATCTAGCAGATCCATAAAACATCTCTTTAAAATAAAACGAACAACTATTGTCTTTTATTAAAAAGGAAAATCCCTTAGCATCTAAGCAAGAAACTGAAATGATGTTTTTAGTAAGACTTGGAACATGGAAACATTCTTCCAGTTCCAAAACTAGCCCGGAGGGCAACGACAAATAATAAGTTCCTACAGCTAATGCAGCAATCCGTGCTCCATTTCCCACTCGTAGGTCGACTTCACCCTTGCTTAACTTTCTACTTCTTCTTAGTCCCTGTGGATTGGAACATAAGTGTGAGCCACAACCTGTATCTAATACCCAAGAAGTTGAATTAGCAAGTATACAGTCTATAACGAAAATACCTGAAGATGGAACGACTGTTCCGTTCTTCTGATCTTCCTTTAGCTTTGGACATTCTCTTTTGTAATGGCCTATTCCATCACAATAAAGAAAGCTTGATGTGGACTTGTCCTGCTTTGATCTAGCATCGCCCTTGGACTTTCCACTTTTCTTGAACGGTCTCCTTCTAGCCTTGAGTAAATCTTTGGCTTCACAGTCCAGTATTATTTCAGCCTTTCTGACAAGGTGAACAAATTCTGCAACTGTTTCTTCTCTTGGTTCACTTAGGTATAGTTGCTTGAAGCGACCAAACCCACTGTGTAGTGAATTGCGCAAGATAGAGACTGCCATCCTTTCGCTTATTGGTGTTCCTAGTAGACTTAGGCGATCAAAGTATGAACGCATAAGATCCACATGGAACCTCAGTGGGACGCCTACCCTCTGTTTAGTGCGAAGGAGCTGAACATGTGTTTCTTGGACTTCCATCCTATAACACCTGTTGGGAGAACTAACCTTTAGACCAGACATTGATTCAATCAACTCATGGACGTTCAGGTCCCTGTCCCCCGTGCTTCCACGATAGATATCCCTCAGATTCTTGATGAGCGTAAAAGGTTCATAGGCTACAAACCTTCTAGGCCAATCATCAGGGATATTGTTCAGCATGAGACTCATAACCTTTTTGAGATCCGCATCCCAGGCGTAAAATCTCTCAGGGGTCATGTCTCTGGCATAGTAGCTTGGCATGGGATGTGATAGTACATACTCAAGTCCATTGAGTTTGACTATTTCAACTAGCTTAGCTTCCCATTCAAGAAAATTTTCCAGGTTCAGCTTGACCATAAGCTCAGAACCCATGATGATGTTTTGATTGTTGTTTGCCATATTTAAAACTACAATTGAAAAGAATAAACAAATAAATAAACATTCACAGTTTCTCTTAATAAACTTAAATTCTAGCATACATGCATAATTCAATGTTCATTAAGCATTTTATTCAAGTTATGTGTTCCGGCAGGTGTGAATAAAATGATTCCAAGATCCTAAAATCATTGAAGAACTAAGCACAGTTTATCGACTTAATCCTAAAACATCTTAGGTAAGCAAAAGCCTTTTGCTAATAGTCTAGAAACTATTCTTGGTTGATAGGTACGTCTAAGAACTTATTAGGTAAACCTATCGATTTTGCCACGACGTAAAAGGACTCCTTACTTATATCGTTGAGTTTCACCAAAATTAACATGTACTCACAATTATTTGTGTACCTTGCCCCTTTAGGGCCAATAAGTAACACCTCGCTGAGCGAAAACTATTACTAGATTGATGTAAAGGATATCCAAGCAAGTGTATATTTTGGCATGGCACCTTTTAACTCAATTTTTAAGTTTGGAACTTAAGGCTCTTACTATGTTGGTTAGATTTTAAGTGAACTAAAATCCTTAATCATGCAACATAATCAAGCTTTTGATCTCATGCATTTTAAGACATATTTAAAAGCAATAAATAACTTAAAACATGCATAAGATAAATGTGATCTAGTATGGCCCGACTTCATCTTGAAGCTTTAACTTCAAAGTCCGTCTTGAAAATCTCCGTGGGAGGCACCATTTTCTTCAAATAGGATAAGCTATAATTAAAACTAATTACAACTATTTGATGGTATGCAGACCATATTTGAATTGAAAAACAACTTTGGTACTTTAGACCAATTACATTCAAATTAATGGTACGCAGACCATATTTTCTATCCTATTTGGGCCATACTAGTCACTTCATAACCTGCAAAACAGTACATATACAATATATACCATTCACCAATTCATTATCATGAATGGCCCACATAGCTGGTTAGTAAAACACATTATGCATCACATAAACATTTGCAGCAATTAATCAAGGGCACCAATAATCTACAAATTATTCATTCCTTATTAATTCTAATCAAGTTGTTTTAACCTTAAGGATTTGTAGACCTAATCAAGAGATTATGACTAAAAGGGGCTCCCACTTAAACCAATAAATTCATATGCTTTACTAATTTTAAACATAAAAATGTATTTCTAGTCTAACCGGAAACATACAAATTTGATTAAAATTTAAAGCTCATATAAATTTATAATTGAATCCAAAAGTTTAATTTAATTTCAGTCGTATTTAAATTAATTCATGATTTTAATTTTAGTAAAATAATTAGAATAAATAAAATTTATTATAATTACAATATTCAAAATTAAAATCCAAGAAAATAATTTAAATTATCAATTTTAAAATTAATTAAAATTACGTAAACTGAAAATTTCAAATTAAAAATTTCAAAACGATCTAATCGCAACGCAACAATCCCACGCATCGCACGCCCATGGGCCACACGCACACAGCCATCGCTGGCCATGTGCGCGCAGCCCATGCGCTGCCTCGCATCGCTGCTGCTCACCATCGCAAGGCATCACGCGAGCTGGTGCTCGCTGCGCGCGCCAGTGCTCGCTGCGCGCGCCAGTGCTCGCTGCGCGCGCCAGCGCTCGACGCACGAGCATGCTGCCGCAGCCCATCGTTGGGCGCAGCACTCGTCGCACGTCACAACAAGCAAGCTGCTTGCCATCGCTGGGCGCAGCGCTCGTCGCACGTCGCAACAAGCAAGCTGCTTGCCATCGCTGGGCGCAGCGCTCGTCGCACGTCGCAACAAGCACTAGCACGCCATCGCTGGGCGCAGCGCTCGTCGCACGTCGCAACAAGCACTCGCACGCCATCACTGGGCGCAGCGCTCGTCGCACGCACAATAGCGCTCGCTGCGCGCGAGCGATCGATGCTTGGCGCAGCACTCGTGGCACGCGAGCTTGCGCTCGCTGCGCGCGAGGCTCCGCACGCTTGCGCGAGGCAGTGCGCGCTGTGGCGCAGCTCGCTTGCTGCCCACACGCGACTGCTCGTGCCTTGCTCTCGCCCTCGCCCATTCGCCCATCGCACACAGCCCACGACACAAGGCAGGGCTGCTGCCTTGTGCTCGTGCACCATGGCCTTGCTCATTGCATTCGTACCGCATGGGCGACGAGCTCCCTTGCTCTTCGTCACATGCCCGCACTATACAACACCCCTTAAGGGTAACACGTAGCGTCCATTGCTTTGTGCGTGCAAGTTATATGAGCGAATCGCATAAAAATTTAAAATTTATATTCAAAATTAATGACAAATTAATAAATAATATTAATTTCATAATTTTAGGGCGAAAAATCGAAAATTTATTATTCAATTGATTTCCGATTAACATGGATTCAAGTCTAGGTCATAAAAATTTAAAATTTAACATAAATTTACAATTTTTATGGTGGTTTTTAATCATAGGTATCTAATTAAATTATAACTAATTATGAAAATCAAATTAATTCTAAATTATTCCAATTTTCAACAAATTAATCATAATTACAAATTAGATTGCATAATTAACAAGGCTAGGCATGCAAACTTGTTAAACATATAAAGTAGGTCAATCAAAAATTCAAGATTTATCAACAAGAATCGCAAATATTTAATTTAACATCTTAAATTTACGAAATTTTGCATTCGAAAAACTAAAACCTCCGAAAAGTCATAGTTAGGCTTCAAAATTTTAGAATGCCTTTTACATGCGGAATTGACACAAAAATCACTCGATTTGGATGAGTAACGAAGAAACTGCCGAAAAACTGCGTACGTATAATTAAATAAACGCAATTTGCAATTAATTAACAATTACGAAAATTAATCACCCCTTTTAATTCTTGCAAATTTGTAATATTTAACCATGTTCATGCAATATAGATTATGAAAATAATAAGAGGCTCGTGATACCACTGTTAGGTTATGATACATATGATAATTCATAAATCATGCGGAAAAACCATAAAGCCAGGAAAGCATATTATTTACACATAATCATTTAACATAGTTTAGATGCATACACTTTGTTGCGTGCCTTCCCTAGCTGCGCCCGAACCGAACAAGAACAAGTCTTTAGGACTACAAGTGTCGTCCCTCCGTAGATAGTCCACAGCACGTCCGGATCCGCCTTAAGCTTGACCAACTAGGATCGCCCTTAAGGTACTTAGAATTTGCGGCACATATAGGCAATTGTATGACTGAATTTTTTTGCTCTCAAAAATCACTTTTTAATACTTGAATACTCGATATAAATTGTGAGCATTGATCACCTATTTATAGGGCATGGGTATCGGATATTAGAATCCTACTAGGAAACGATTTAGTGAATCTGAATTAATCTAAAATTCAATCACTTAATTTATCTAGTAGACTTAGGAAATCAATCTTATACGAATCCTAACCGATCAAGGTTTCGTACGCAAGCACAAACACACACGCAGGCGCAGCAGCCCACGAGCTGCGCCATGCGCGCGCGCGCGCTGAGCCCAGGCCCAGCAAGTGCTCGCAACCCACGAGGGGCGCGCGCCTGCTGGCCTTGCTCTCGCGTTTGGGCTTTGCTTGCTTTGGTCGCGCGCGGGCTTTGGACCTAGCTTCGTGCTAGGCCTTGCGTCTAGCAAGCTCGTCCGATGTTTATTCGTACGATACGCTTCCGATTAAATTCCCGGTTCCGGAATTCATTTCCGATACGAACAATATTTAATATTTCCGATTCCGGAATCAATTTCCGTTTCGAACAAATATTTAATATTTCCGTTTCCGGAATTATTTTCCGATTCCGATAATATTTCCGATTCTGACAATATTTCCGTTTCCGGCAATATTTCCGATTCCGACAATATTTCCATTTCCGATAATATTTTCCGATACGTACCATGTTTCCGTTTCCGGCAACATCTACGACTTGGATAATATTTATATTTCCGATACGATCCATATTTTCGTTTCCGGCAATATCATCATTTCTGAAGTATTCATTTCTTGCCTGTGACGATCTCAGCTCCCACTGAAACCAAGATCCGTCGATTCCGAATATCCATAGATGGAGTATTTAATGCCATTAAATACTTGATCCGTTTACGTACTATTTGTGTGACCCTACGGGTTCAGTCAAGAGTAAGCTGTGGATTAATATAATTAATTCCACTTGAACTGAAGCGGCCTCTAGTCAGGCATTCAGCTCACTTGATCTCACTGAATTATTAACTTGTTAATTAATACTGAACCGCATTTATTAGACTTAACATTGAATGCATACTTGGACCAAGGGCATTATTTATGGTGTGTCTCTGAAAACAATTGGACGCAGTTAACATGTTAGAAATTGAAAGGAATCAATAGAATAACTAAGAAATCACGAAGAGACAGATAACAAACTGAATAATTGTTGAATTTCCCCTGAGTAAAGTTGATAAACAACTAAATTGACAACCGGAATCGGATCTTTATTACCCAACAATGTCATCTTCGGACGGCCATAAGACCAAAACTAGAATCCAATTATCAACAAGCTACATCAAATTCAACCAAGTTTCTACAAAAATCAAATTATAAAAGAGAAAAATTAAGTCTAGTTACCTATGTCATGGGGGAAAATTGGCCTAAGGTGCGAATCTGAGTTGAATGTTAGCACAAACATGTCATAATGATCTCAGTTCTCAACTCATCACTCTTAGTCTATAAAACTATCACATGACCTATTGACCTAAGAAATATTCTCAAGCTCAAGCCCTAAAATAAAAACAGGACTTACAACACTTGAGTCGGTTCCAGCAATCAAGATGATCATATCTGGTTCAAAGTTCTGAACAGCTGGAACAATAAACTCCTCCACAACATACATATATCCATAATCTCCACTTCCGTTCGACAATGGTATGTTTATATTATATCCCAACCCCTCTCCTTCACCGAGCTCATGAATGCTGCTACTTTGTAGATGTGTTAAACCCTGTGAACCATGTTTCATATGAAGTTAAATTTTAAGAACCTCATTTGAGCTATAGAAGCCTTCTGCAATCCCATTTCCAATAATGAACATCGATGTCAATAACAACCACTTTAGTACGACCATAACCTAATGCTAATTGAATGGCGAGGCCAACATTGTTGAGGAAGCAATATCCATCCCCCTGAGTGGAAGCAATTAGCCTTAAAAATGATCACACTCTGAAGTTTTAATCAATGGAAGCACGTGTGGGCCTGTGGCTAACAATACAGTCGGACTTTCCTTTGGGCATAAATAATCAAAGCTAGACATAAATCAGGAGCGAAAATTTGAATTGAAAACTATATACCTCAGTATAACATAACGACATGACTTTGGTAGTCTAGAACCAGAGAGGACGCAGAAAGGAGAAGCAGAACAAAGTAGTGAGAAATAACAAAGGGCAGCAACACCAACAACGAGCAGAAGCAACACCGCAGAAGAAGTGAAGCAGCATCAAGACCAGCATTTTACGACAGCATCAAGAATAACACTTTACGACAGCAGCAAGAACAACAACACCGCAACAATGCACGGCAACAACTTTGCAGGTAACAGACAAGCGGTCATAAGAATGGAAGCAGCAGCAAAGGACGATAAAAAAAAAACACCAACCAACATGTCAGCTATAACTCATTAACAAAACCAGCAACATAAATTCCAATCAATGGAGAGAGAAAACTAAAGGGCCATGGTCAGAGGTCCTCTTGTCCGATGTTATTTTCTCTTTATTAATTTTATTTGTTTCAAATTCTAATTTCAAATTCGTTATACTCCACATGCGTCATATAATATTATTTCTAAATTTTTTTACTCTCCTATAAAAATTATTCATTAGACAATATAACCGAACATTAAATTAAGAAACCGTGCATTATACAGAATATAAACTAGTTCAAGGCTATTAACTAAATTTCAAATCCCCTAAAAAAAAAAAAAAACTAGATTTCAAATTGTATTAAGTAAAAAGTTGAAGTGGAAAATTTTCCTCTAAATAGAATTAGGCGGCAATTAAATTGCAAGAAGACACTAAATTTTTTGGAAAATATGAGAGTGAGGGCGCTAAATTTTTTGGAGTTTTCCCGGTTAATGGTAGCTTGCAGCGGGAAGTTTTCACATGGCGCCGAACTTCTACATAGAGAATCTACCTAAGATGCTCCTTTGTTTGTATCGCCAAAATCCTCTTCCTACTTTTTCTCTCCTCAACTCTGCTCTCTCTCTTCTCTGCTTCTCATCATATCGCGAAGGTTATGGCACCATTAAGCTGTTGGAAGTTGCCGATCACTGTCGAAGCTATCGCTGGCAAGAAGATCCTCGGTGGAATCGCCGCCCATGGTCATGGCCTCTTTTTTGCTTGAATCTCGTCCCAAATCCTTTATGATTTCTTCCTTTTTCTTACCGATTGATCGATTATTTCAGTTATGTTGGTAATTTCTTGTTTTTGATTGATGAATTGATCGATCAATTATCAATTCTTGTTGTTGATTGATCGATCGATTATCAATTATTTCAGTTATGTTGGTAATTTGTTGTTGTTAATTGTGTCTTATAAAAAAAAATCCAACAAGAACGAACTTACCCCTTCGCCTTTGCTTTTGTAGTTTCTTGTTGGTAATTTGGACCATACTCGCCTTTGCTTTTCTACTTTCTTTATAACATCAAATTCGGCAATCTTGATTTTCTGAAGAGTGAGTTTGTGGCTTTAATGGTTCATTATTTCCTATTTACAATGTGAAGAGTAGTGGAGTCTTTAGCCTAGTTCTTTAGCTTGAAATATGAGAAAAAACAAGGACTTAATGCTTTTGCAATTGTTACTTGCTGCTTATTTTAAAGACAATGAAACAATCGGCATGGTCTTCTCCGTTAGTGCAGGACACTATGATTAGAGAAAAACTCAGTTTTGTTTTTTTTTGGTGATGGAACTTGGAAGTGATGCTTATTACTAAAAGTCTAAGTTTGTAGCTAATGGAAGAGCATAATTGCGTTTGCCTTTATGCAGTTTCCTAGCAATGCCAAATTCTGCGCCAATGTTCTAATCAATTGTCCTCCTTGCTCGGAATTTGGCAGTTAATTTTTAGCTTAGTTCATTATTTGAAGAGAAATTAAACTTTAACCTTTTTCTTTGATATGCAATATGAGCAAATGCTGCCACTCTGTGCTTCTGCAATGGGTGCTTACTGTTTTTTTCACAGATAAAGGCAATCCCATTGCTTTTCCTGCTTTTATCTCCTAACGTATGATACAATATGACAGTAAAAACTTGTATTATTTGGCATTGGCAGTGATGCGCTGATGCATATTAATGGAAACAAATTGGCTTAACTATTAGATCATTACATTTGATTGTTTGTTGGTAGTACTTGTATAATTTTGTGGTTGAAATATACTCCGTATCAACTTGTTTTACTTTGAATTTAATTTTGAAGAACAATATATCATTATAACACTTCTTAAATTCAATTGACAGTCAGTTCAGAACTGCATAGCCTAATTCATCCATTCCAATCTAAATCAGTAGAATTTAGGTGATTAAAATTCCAAGTTCGCTTCAAGTTTCCATTATCTCCATATCTTGCTTGGTTTGCAATTAGAGCAGATAACTCTTGGTTATTCAGTTTATTGATAGAGACATATGCAGAACTGTTAAGTACCGAATTCATAATTTGTGTTGATGCAAGGGTTATCAGTTTGCTATTTTAAATTATATCATAGAATAGTCAAAGGATTTTTGAGCCAATGCCAGGTTGCCATGCTATTTAATTACGTATTGAAGAAGACAATGAAAAAAAACTGCAAATGTAAGGACATTTGGTAGGATATGTTATACAAGAGTCAACTATTTTTAAACGATATTTTTATATGCTTCTTTTCAGGTTGAACTGGTAATCTTCCTCGTCCAATCATCCAAAAGAGGCTCCCAGAAGATCAGCATTAGCAGCCACCTATAAATCAATCCTTGGGAGGTACCAAATTCCGCTTATCCAAGAACCAACTCAGGACAAGAAAACAACACTAAGAATTCAATTTACCATGTACTGCAGCCTCCAAAACCCATCTAACCTTCACCATTTGTTGAACTAACCCAGAACCAAAGCTGCACTGAACAATGCCAAAGCTCTAGGTTCTGATCAGTCTGCTACAAGACTACGGGAACTCAGAAAATACATTCGAGCTAAACCAGGCACCTTTCAGGTCTGATCGGGTCAACAGATGAAGTGTAGCCCCGGTAGTTGTGCTTGTTGGCTTGTAAATGTTTCTTTATTCTACGTCTTTTGGTTTTTTTCTTATTTTGTATCTTATAATTTTGAAACAGGAGATCTATTCAACTCGAGGGATCGGTGCTGGCTTCATAAATACGTGCTGGTGAGGACTGGAAAGTGCTGCAAAGGGTGTTGAAGCATGCTTGATGTGTGAAAATTTTAGTTTGTAAAAGACTAGTTTATACAAAAGTTGACCTCAATTGACTTTTCTAGTTTTTTGGTTGGTTTTTGTAGTTTTGCATAGGTAATTGGAGCTTATTTTTGAACTGTTATATCAGATGGGAAAATTTAAGTGTAACACGGGCTAATTGTTGAACTATTATAGCAGATGTGCAAATTTTATGAGATTTTTGAAATTAATGCACATATTTGTGTAAAAGAACTTGATCTGCAGTACATGACGTGCAACTTACTGACGTGCAACTTTGTTGATTGTTTTACTTGGCGTTGTGTTGGTTGTTTTTCTTGTTTTTGTTGTTGATCATTGCTCGTTATTCTGATCAGTTAGGCTAGATAAAAGTTAGCAGCGTCTTTCAAGTTCTTTAGTTCATTCTCCGAGCTAGTACTAACTACACGGGAAGAATTGTTCTCATCAGTTACCACAGAAATTCTGGTTCGCATGGGCTCACTTAAGATAATAAAAGACTATGTGAACTAATAATGTCACTACCCTTTGTTTTATATGATGCTTCACACACTAATATGTCACTACACTTTGTTTTCTCCTCTTAAAACTATCATGATACTATACCAATAAAAAGAGTGTATTAGCTCAATTGGCAGAGCTTTGTGCAATTGCACAATGATGTAGGTTTGAATCCTACATTGGCTACAATAAATTTATAATATTGTTCTCCTATTGGTTGATCGTTTACTTTAGTTTATCATACCCTTATTAATCCAAGAACAAAAAACCAGAAACCTAGCTAATTCATGAAAAATAAGTCGGAGAAATGAACAGAAGAATGTAAAAACCACGGTTACGAGAACAAAATATGGATGAAAAGCAAAAAACGAACAATAAAAATTAAAGACTTGACCTAAAATTTGTTTAATGCCAAAAAGTACTTTTTAGGGGCATCATAAATTTCATTGATACAAAAAAAAAGGTTTTAGAGGAAAACATTATTTTATTAAAGCTAAAAATATTAATTTAGGGACAATTAAATTTCACTGATGTTAAAATATTTTTTAGAGGCAACCATTACTTCATTAATGTTAAAAAATACTTTTTCAGGGGCAATTTATTTTTCACTGATGCTAAAAAATATTTTAGAGGCAACCATTACCTCATTAATGCTAAAAAAGTACTTTTAGAGGTAACTTAAATTTCACTGATGCTAAAAAAAATATTTTAGAGGCAACCATTATTTCATTAATGATAAAAAGTACATTTTAGGGGCAACAAAATTTTAATTGATGTTAAAAAAGAAGTTTTAAAGGCAACCATTATTTTCTGATGTTAAAAAAAAATGTTTTAGAGGCAACCATTATTTCATTAATGTTAAAAAGTACATTTTAGGGGCAACATAAATTTCTTTGATGCTAAAAAAAAAAGTTGTAGAGGCAACCATTATTTTTTGATGCAAAAAAAAATATTTTAGAGGCAACCATGATTTCATTAATGCTAAAAAGTACTTTTTAGGGGCAACGTAAATTTCATTGATGCTAAAAAAAAATTTTAGAGCCAACCATTATTTTCTGATGCTAAAAAAATGTTTTAGAGGCAACCACTATTTCATTAATGCTAAAAAGTACTTTTTAGGGGCAACGTAAATTTCATTGACGCTAAAAAACAGTTTTAGAGGCACATATTATTCCATTAATGCTAAAAGGTACTTTTTAGGGGCAACTTAATTTCTTTTGATGCCAAAGAAACTTTTTAGGGGCAACCATTATTTTATTAATGCTAAAAAGTACTTTTAGGGGCAGGCTAAATTTCACCGACCCTAAAAATAACTTTTAGAGGCTACCATAATTAACTAATGCTAAAAGGCACTTTTAGAGGCCATAAAAAATGAATTGCCTCAAGGTGTTGCCTCTGTATCTAAATTTTCTTGTAGTGGTTGTAGATGTTGCCGGAAACGGAAACATGGTACGTATCGGAAAATATTATCGGGAATGGAAATATTGCCAGAATCTGAAATATTGCCGGAAACGGAAATATTGTCGGAATCGGAAATATTATCGGAATCGAAAAATATTTTCGGAAACGGAAATATTAAATATTCGTTCGAAACGGAAATTTATTACCAGAATCGGAAATATTAAATATTGTTCGAATCGGAAATGAATTCCGGAATCGGAAAATTAATCGGAAGCGCGACGTACGAAATAAACATCGGACGAGCTTGCTAGACGCAAGGCCCAACACGAAGCTAGGCCCACACCTAGAGAAGCCCACGCGCATAAGCAAACACATAGGCGCAGCCCGCTGCGACCAAGAAAGCAGGCCCAGCCAAGCACGAAGCAAGGCCAGGCCCGACGAGCAAGGCCAGCAAGCTGGCGCGCCCTTCGTGGGCTGCGAGCAGCTGCTGGGCCGAGCTCAGCGCGTGCGCACAGCGCCCATTCGTGGGTTGTGCGTGTGTTTGTGTTTGTGTACGAAGCCTTGATCGATTAGGATTCGTTTAGATTAATTTCCTAAAGCTACTAGGAATTAGATGATTGAATTTAAGTCTAATTCAGATTAGCTAAATAAAATCCTAGTAGGTTTCTAAAATCCGATTTCCCTACCCTATAAATTGGTGATGATATTCACAAATTTATATCAATCCAATTCAAGTATTCATATATGTTTTAGGCTTAAAACTAAGATTTTTATTTCCCATAATATTCGAATATTACATAGAACCTTAGGTGCAATTCTACTTAATTAAATCTAAGTGAAGGAAATATTTCCTTCACCCAAGGTGCATTAAGTCTAATACCAAGGTTCAAATTGATTGCGAACAATTAATTCAGTGAGATCAAGTGATCGGAACAGCTAGCTGGAGCAATGCTTCCGATCAGTGAGTTCTAATGGATATTGAACTCACAACTTACTCTTGACTGAACCTACAAGGTCACACCAATGACACGTAACAGATCACCGGATTAAATGAATCGGAAATTCATTTAATAGCTTTTCGGGATTTAAGTTGGAAACGTATTATACGATACGACCTTGCATCGGAATCGTATATCGAATCGCGAATATTCGTAAGCTAGGCGAGACGAATAAATCGTGTCGTACGACGGTGATTCGTCGTATACGAAACGATAAATAAATATATCGGAAATATATTTAATCGCGAATACGAGGAGCGGCCCACGAGCCGAGTGCACGAAGCACTCGAGGCCCATGGGCGCGCGCATAGGCGAGCAAGCAAAGCGCGGCAGCAGCGAGCTAGGCCCAAGTGGCGAGGGTTGTGCGCGTGCGAGCGGGCCGAGACCACGACACAAGCAGCAGCGCGGCCCACGGCCCTTCGCTGTGCGTGTCCGTGTGACTTGGCTTGCGGGCTTGCTAGCCGGCCTTGCCTCTTGGCTTGGTCGGTTAGTAAGGTTATGTAAATAACCTTACAACCTAATTTCCAACTTAGCACAATCACAATTCAGAATACACACAACCCTAGGAGAAAACAGAGAACCCTAATTCTCTCTGTGCCTCCATAGTGTGTTCATCCCAAAAGGCAAAGTATCTTGATCAATTGTCTAAGCTACGATAATCAAGACGGATCTGAACGTGTCGGTGAACCAAGTAGAGGAACGACAAGTGGAGTTCTTTGTTCGTGTTCGTTGACATATTATTGTGGAAAATACGCTTCGAATGTAAGTTTGCTTAATATGTGCTTTATACATGTTTCCTGGCTTTGGGGATTGTTCCGCACATGTTATTATGTTTAACTGTATTCCCCAACAGTGGTATCATGAGCCTTATGTATTCAAAGCATGAATTAGCATGATTATTATTGTTTTTGCATCTGTCGAAAAATTTGGATTTTTTGTTGATTTTTCGGAATTTTTACGAATTATTGGATGAATTGCGTAATAATCAGCTCTGAAATAAAAAATGTTCGTTTTTTCGATTTTTGAAACCCTAATTTGATTGAAAACGATTTTCTAAGATCAACTCATGAGAATAGAATTGCGAAAACAGGCCTCGAAGTGTCGTTTTTTGGGCGTTTTTGTTAATTTTTCATTAAAAATTAAAAGTGTCAGACAGTAATTCAATTAAAAGGTCGACCTATACTACTCGGAATTGCTTGAAATTTTGATACAATGTTTCTGGGTACATGCTTGATCTATGGTAAAAAGTTCATCTTTTTCCGATAAGTATAAACCCTAATTCTGCCTTTTCCCAATTCGTATAATTTGAAACCCTAATTGAATTTTAATTAATTTTGGTTTAATAATTCGGTTAATTGGGAAAGGGGATAGAATTTCATGGGTCAGTGGCTAATTTTAAAAATTATTGGATTAAAATTTTGAATGGTTTTGTTAATTTTAATCGCACTTAAACCAAATTATTAAAAATCTGAAATTTAATTGTTTATGAACGATTTAAAGCTTCGGATTTTATTAATTAAAAGTTCAAACTTTAAATGTTGATTCGTTCGTTCTTAAAAGTTTGAATATTGTTAGCCCTTGATTTGATAATTTTACGAAATTGGATTGTCGTTAAAGTTTATTGAATCGTTAAAAATCGTTGTTTTTCGAAAATAAAATCGTAACTTTTTGAAAAATAAAATTAATGCAAGTTCGTGAATTAAATTTAATTTTAATTAAGTTGGTCCGTATTACGAACCAAAAGCACGAACATGATCATGGTGGACTTATGGCTCGTCGAGCCATACGAGGCCATTGTGCTTGACCGAGCCGCATGCGACACGGGCAGCAGCAGCTACGCTACGTGCCTCGTGCGCGCTGGGCGAGGAAGGGGCAGGCGGGTATGCTTGCGGGGCTGCGACGAAGCAAGGCGCGAGCCATGCGACGTCCAGCACACACACACGACGCACAACACGCACGCAGGGGCAGCAGGCTGCGGGGACGCGATGCGCGCGCGCGGGGCTGGGGTGTGCGAGCCTTGCTCGTGCGCTCTTGGGCCTCACACAAGGCATGGGGCTGGGCGCAAGCCTAGCCCGACTAAGTAATTGGACTTTTTTTTGTTAAAAATCGTTTGATTCGTTGGGCTTCGTATATTTGCATTAATTTGGGCTAACGGGATATTTAATTTAATATTTTATTTACTTAGGCCGGGCCGCGAGTTTTAATTTAATATTTCATAATTAATTATCCGGAATAATTATTGGTTTGAGTGGGAGCCACTAAATGTAATTAAAATGAAATAATTATTTTTAATTATTTTCGTAGGTCGCATTATTTTAATTAAATTCAATTTTAATTAGAATAAAGTCTAAGGGTTAATAATTTGGAAATTGATTAATCTTTTAGGACGCGTTTATGTGAACGTGAATTTTGATTAATTCACGTAAATACTTGCATATTAATATGGGCCATTCGTTTTAGCATACGAATGGGTGAATGCATAGAATATATATTTTATGCAATGCAGGTACTCCAAGTGACAAGTATGGCCAATTTAGGATAGTTAAATACGGTCTGCGCACCGTGCTATCTTTGAATGTAAAGTTTTAAATACGGTCTGCGCACCGTGCTATCTTTGAATGTATGTATGCTTTGCATGAACAGGTTGTTTCTTATAAATCGATTAGTTTTTAAGTTCACTTAATAATCGAACCAACATAGAAACAACTAGGTCCAAGTAATATTGAGTTTATAAAAATTGCCTTCCAAATCAACACTTACAAAAATCTAGGGATCTAAGATAGTAGGTTTACGCTAAAGCGAGGTGCTATTTTAGTTGACTTAGGTGGTAAGGCGTCCTAAAGGAGCACGTTGATTGTGGTTGTAACTCAAACAACAATGGCATTAAGTTGTGGCAATGGGATAAATTATGGCATTAATTTATTAACCAAGAGTAATTTGGAGATTACTAGTGTAGACACCTACTTTTGTCCCCATTCCCGCAAGGGAAAGGTTCGATGATGAAAGCATAAAAACTCCACTTGACAACGCATCTCCTATAAAATAAACGAATCTCGATTCCCCATTTCATTTCACCCGAAACCTGCTATTTATGGAAACCTGCTAAAAATAGTAATTGCCGTAAAAGGTAGCTTCTAAAGTGGCAAATCATAAAGGATAGAAACCTGTCAGAATTAGGTGTTGCATTCCAACATAAATCCTAAATGAGATAGAAAACCGCGAGAATCCTATTCCTAATAGGATTAGGAAATCCGAATCTGACTAAACAAAACTGCCCAGACCCTATTTTCAACGCCTGGCTCTGGGCGCCGAAATCTTCGGCGCCCAGGCCTGGGCGCTGAAAATACCTGGGTACATCTCTTTTCCTAATTCTTTGTGGATTAGAACTCTGCAATTCTATCTTTCCACGAACTCTTCCCTATAAATAGGCCCCTAGTTTCGACGTGAAACCACACACAACAACACACAATTATATTCTGAGTATTGACTCCAACCCTTAGCCTAAGCCTCTCGCTGCGAAATTGTTCACGCGTTTTGTCGCAATCGATCCTTAAATCGAACAGAACGTATCCTGTCCCATAATTGAGATTCGTTAAATAAAAAGGAGAAATAGCAAAGTCAAAGTGGTTAGTTTTCTGAGAACCGTGACGCACCTCTCAAGGGTGCGTCGTAATGTGTCCTTTTTCGATGATTTAACTGCTTTCCTCGCCCTTTTTATGAACTGTTAAACTAACCTAATCTGATTGTTCTATCACGCTTAACAAATATAATATTTTTGGGAAATCGGATTATCATGCTAGGTCCCTTAATATTATTTAAATCAGATAATCACGATCGAATTAGTATTATATGTTGCATATTGCTAAAATCAACTCAGATTAGTTTAATAGTTAACGCATGTCCCTTCAATTAATTATGCTGAGCTAGTAAGGATATCCTGCCTCTGGAGTTATCGACGAGCGAAGTACTCCTCTCGGTAGTTACAGTCCCCCGAACCCTCAATCTCTACCTTGCGGGTGTATATTGAGAGATCCCCACACCAGGGATCACAAGGGAACCTACGGCCGTCGTGGTCAAACATAGTTGCACTCCCTTTATGTCACGATAACCGGGTTTTGTCAGTTTTTCTCATTGTCGTTAAAAACTGAATGGCGACTCCTATATTACTAGTCAATTGGGTGTAAACTCACAGGAAATCCAATTACATTTGATTGAATAAAAAGAATCGTCACACCCACGAGGGACAAGGTCACGCATTAGCCTCGCGCTTTTTCGACCCCCTCACAGTGGCGACTCCACTGGGATAGTGAAGGAAATACTCGTGCTTGTAGGTAATCAAAATAGCCGAAGGGTGAAACGATCCTACCCCGCGTTTATTTCCCCATCAAGTTGGGACGACCTGAAAATCAGCATATTAATGTGAACGGGCAGAACATCATAACGAATCTCGGCTCCCTCGGGAGTTGGGAGTAAGGATACCCTTTTTCGCCAATAGGGGGGTGCATACGCCGCGCATGTTTCCCACTCGGTACTTGTGCAGGTAGTACACCTATCCCGAACCCAATCGCTCGCTCATTAGGTCCCTCTCGCCTGCATGCCCCCTTGGCTTGCACTTGCGGGTTGGCCTCTTGAGCGAAATTCGTCTGTTGAAGACACTACCTCGACCGGGGCATGTGTTGGATCTACGATAGAAGCGGTACCAAGCCAGGCGCAAATAAACTACCCATAGAAGCCTATCATAAACTACGTGGCATATTTACTTTTCAAATCCATGTTTGTAATGTAGTTCTGTGTAGCGAAATATGTGATTGTGTGTGACAAACTATCCTAGAAAACCAACGACCTTAAAAATTGCCCAAACATTCATGAACCAATTGGCCAAAGAGTTATACCAACATACGTGTTCCGCAAGCCCGAACAATCGCCATAAAAATAAGCGACGCTCGGGATGGCCTGTAACGAATCCCACAAACGCTGCACAACGCGTAAAGGACGTTATAAGGCAAGCAAGCAAAACTAAAGTCGCAAAAACAAAAGTATACGCAAATAGAAAACGAGAACCAGCCAGGGACGCATTTTCAACGCCCCTGGCTGGGCGCCAAAATTTCTCACGTCCACTGCTGGGCGCTGAAGTTGCTGCCTGGCCTTTTGGTCAGGCACAGCAGCCTCGGTGTCCGCGAATAAAAAAATATACGTAGCAAAAAAAAAAACTTTTCGAAAGGAAAAAAATTGCTACTAGAGGCGTATGAAAAAGCACTCGATTCCAAAAGCGACTTATAAAAAAAAATATATAACTCTTTGTGTCGTTGTTAGGCTTCCTACGACGACAATGCTCGGCACCAAAACCGAGCATGCTAATTAAACGACCTTGAATGTCACATGGGCAAAGTATTTAAAAAATAATGTTCAAATGGAGTCTTCAAATAATGTTCGAATAAAAAAAAAAAATCCGAGTCTAGACTAGGTTATGCCGAAGTACAATCTAAATCCTAAGTCTTAGTCGTCTTATCTATAGAATCGGTCCTAATACTTGGTGTCGTTCTGCAAGCTAAAAGGTTAAACCATGTTGAGTCTCCCTTCCTAACATTTAAATCAATAAAGCACCCATATGTAATTGTCATCCCTTGCTAGGAATCCACGGCCTCTATACTCTCTCTCACCAATAAAATATATTATAGTATTTGCAAAATGGAAACGGTCACATTCTGGAAATCATTCCCCCATAGTCGCACAACCCCCAAAGTGAACCTAAGGTGTTAATACCATTGGCAAAGAAAAAATTAATGGCCCCAAGGCTTATAATCACATTGGGTCACGACTACCATAGTCCTCTCGAGCCAATCGCTCCTTTAAATACTCCTAAGTACGGACTAAAAGATTTTCCATGAATGCAACATGACCAACCATGAAAATACCCAAATCGGCATACCATAAGGCTACCATTGGGGTAAAGCAATACACACTAAGAGAGAAGCCGCACTAATGATTCTAGTCTTGCAAAAATAAAAATTCGATCTCCCCAATTAACTACCTTGCCAACATTAAACAAAATGGCGCATGACAAATGAACACCCAAGGGTTAAAATCTAAAGTGTCAACCAATAAAAGTTATGGTCCAATTAGCCTAAGTCTGAGAGTCGCTTGGTCAAGTATTATAGGCTTACGCCATGTCATTATTTTGAGTCTAGGCCACCTCCTTGTATTCATACACGGGTTATAATCAGAAAGATTAATGAAAGTTTGAGTCTAAATCACAACTTCCAATTAAATCCCGTAAAACCGGAATCTGAAAAGAAACAAAAATTATTTTCAATGTAATTCTTTCGTTAAATTTCAATAAGGTAAAAACAACATTTTGAATCTACGCTATTTGCACATTTTAAGAAACGACTAAATACGCTTCCAAAGTAAGACAATCTAAGGGTCCACCCTAGGCCTACTAAAATTAAAGGTCCACCCTAGGCCCACTAAAGTTAAAGGCCCACTATAGGCCTACCAAACGAGGCTCACTCAGTCTCGCCTCGTGACTCAAAGACCACAACCATCTACCTTTTAGCACAAATAAAAAAATTGAAGGATTTACGTTGGGGGGAAATCCCAAGAAAGAAGAAAGAAAAAAGAGAAAGAGAAAGGGAGAGCGAAAAGAGCGAGCCATGAAATACTTAGCCCGTACCTCCCAAAGTGCGAAATTTACACAAGTAAAACGAAGGAAGAGAATTGAGTCAACCAATCTAAATCATAACATTTTACGATGTCTACCCTTTCCAATCCTTATGTTCTTAGACGCCTTCGCTCTGGGGTCCCTGTCCAGCTCATTTAACCCATCCATGCTCTCATTGCCATAAACCAAGAAACCATTACCTCGACTCTTGTTCCTGAACTTGTTGTCAACCACAAACCACGCACGGCCATTGACACGTGCGTCATACCCATTATTTCCAAAGCCCAAACCTGTCCTTACACCACCATTAGCATAATGACCATATAACTTGTGTGGGTACATCCTGTTGATATACCCTTGAGCCGTCCCCATGCTACTCATCGGCCTTGGTTGATGTAAACTCGTGGCACTAGCATGAAGCTGCAAATTGTGAGCCCTAGCAGATATAATCCTCATGCTTGACCAACACCTATACAAATTGTCCTATCTCATTCAACCCATCTTTCAAGCCGTCTTGAGTCACAAACACAAAAAAGGGAAACAAATGAAAATTGCGTAAAAATAATAAAATGTGAATAATAAAAAAGAAACTTTGCAAAAGCGCCTCTAAAAGTCTAAAAAGGAAAAGAAGCATTTAGCGCACCAAAAAAAGATCCGCCCAGAAATTATTTTTAGCGCCCACAGCTGGGCGCCGAAATCTTTAACGCCCCAGCCTAGGCGCTGAATCTCTCTGCCTGCCAAATTTTGTCCAAAAGTGCTCGTCATTTTATCCGCACATACACGGAAAAATAACGAACACTTGGAGGGGAACAACACGTATTCAGATATACGTACCACCAAAGAAATACATGTACTCAATCAAAAAATATAAAACAAATTTTTTGGCTTACGACAAGGCAGCAGATTAAGATAATAATAAACTTCACTTATTCTACCGTTTCAAACAATATGTTTCCACCTCAGAACATACTTATCGAATTCGGCATTCTAAGAAACCATTTTCTGGCTAAGAACTACGCAAGACCTGATTCCAAATTAAATCTATTTAAGGCGGATACGTAGGCAATCCATGATTCGGTCCAACCAGTTTGGAAAAATATTAAAGCCTATAGAAAAACAAGAATAAAAAAATAGAAATCCCTTATTGAAATTTAATTACTTGCAATCCAAGTCGAAAGAAAAATTTAAGTCAAAGGAAGAATCCAAGTCATCAAAATGCCAAAATTAATGAGCACACATCGAAAAATAATAAGGGCACGTACCCTTGCCAGAAGGAGCTTTCACACTCCTAGGCACTTAGCCAAGACTCAAAAGATCGCTTTCCCTCAATTGAATGGGGGGCTAGCGCAAGCGTCCATGACCTCTAAAGTATTCGACTTGACCCTCCCTAAAGCGAACTAACTCACTTAAAGACTTACTTTCACCACTAGACATAGTCGTTCGCTTAAAGACCTTCTTTCACCACTAGACACAGTCATAATCGCCAACAAGTAGTAAAGGCAGTAAGCTTGCAATAAAGAGAACTGTTCTACGGCATTGCCCCATTGTTCCTTCGAACTCAGGGCACCCGTTCATGATAATTCAAATGCTAGCGAATCCCCTTTGAAAAAACAGACATTGTCAATAGGACTTGGCACTTAACCAAGACTCACCCTACTCAGACATATGACACGGGCATCTAAAATCGAAATCTAAAAGCATCATTAATGGGAAGACATAACAGCAACTGGGGGCTAAAAATTGAAATGAAAGAGCTAGGGAAAGAACTAAGTATACCTTGACCTTTTGTGCAGACATACACCAAGTAAATCTAAGTCGATTTGAAAACGGTTTATATTCCCGCAATTCTGTAAAATATGGCCCTAAAAGCCTAAAGCACATGCCAAACGGGCACAAGTATATCTTGACGCCTGCACCCTGGCTTCCAGCAAATCCTTAGACAGCATTCCAAAAATCGTAACAGTATTTTGATTCACTCATGTAATCCTGTACGAACCCTTCTATAAGTCAACCTACTTAGGACACCTCGGATTGTACACAGTAGGACTCGGATTTTAAATCATTTTCAAATGATTTTTAAAGACTTCTTCGGACAAATAAAGTGTCGTTGGTTTAAGCTTAGTGTGCGTCCATCTCAACGTTGCAAGTGAGTCAAAAAGATTTTTAAATATGATTATGGGTAAAGAAAGGCACCTAGCTTTTAGTCAAGGCACACTTCAACATGTGACTACCTTGACCATGGCAATGTCGCACAATACGACATTTACAAGAGAAGTAGCAAATCACTACTCGAACATACCCCGCACTAAACGAGTCTGGTTCAAACTATTCATGATCCGTGTCACCATGAATGCATAAAAACGTATGCAAATCATTATACCACCAAGCCAATCCCGTAGCTACAATTGGGGGCTTGAGCAAAACACTCTAAAAATGTTCGAAATGACGGTTTTATCGCAAATTCTCGACGCTAATGCTATACATACGTCATAGGCGCTCAATCCTAAGCTTTAATCGTGCAAAACGAACCTTAGAATGGCTACAACCCCTCCCAAATTCTAAAGCACTACTTAGAATATATAAAGTCACCCCACTAACAAGGGTAACTGAAAATCGCGAGTCACCAAAACTCCGATCAAACCACTGCACATAACGCTCGCCCTATAAAGCGCCCGTTACACAGTCTACATCGTTCCAAAGCAAAAGCGGAAGAAAAAAAAATATCAAAAAAAAACTGTCAAAGTTCTGCCCAGAAATCATTTTCAACGCCCAGAGCTGGGCGCCGATATCTTTAACGTCCCATCCTGGGCGCTGAATATCTCTGCTTGCTAAATCTTGCCCTGATATAAAAATAAGAAAGAAACACCTATGAATCCTCGCATCGAACGAAGTAATAAGCCGTGCAAACCCACGCAGAAGGTGCTACACTTATTCGAGCACCTGAACAAGGCATGATGAAATACTCCAAATAATGATATCCCAACACTTGGAGGAATGTTCTAAGACACGCCGTTAGGCCACACAAGCCTGCGTTGCACCATAATCCCACAGTACAAGTCTAAAAAAGGGTAAGGCACATTGCACTAATGCAAGCACGACCAAGAGTAAGAGCAAAGACTACTTATCGCCCAAATGCAAGCCACACGACTTCTACATTAAGGATTAAAGGTAGCAAAACATTACCTACCACGGAAGGGATAGCTCGCACCTACACGAGCGAAACCCCAAGGCATCTTTCTCGAAAGAACCTACAAAATCGTACGCCAAAAGGAAGCATCCCAACATGCATACTTGGGGGCTCCAAGCTACGAAACAACCATAACAAATTAAAAAATCTCGAAGCAAATGTTTGAACAATCGAAAGGGCACGATGTTTGAGCCCACTTCATGAATGGGCCTGAACCCATCAAGCTTCTAAGCAAACTATTCAAAATCAGTCATTGCTAAAAAAAAAATTGATTCAAGCAAACTGATTAATGGAACGCACACAACGGCCATTCTATGAACGCTCGTTCGCACATACATATCATCATCGAACATTTACGTACGCGTTCAAAAGGAAAATTATACAACAACAAGAGCGGTCAAAGTCTTACGCCTCAAGGTATGTTCCTCGGGCCATATAGACTCGCCCAACTATCACAATAACTGTACGCCTTAAGAGCAACAGTTCCTTAAAATAATCGCCCCAAAGCGACAAGCACCGTAGTCCACCAATAGGCTACGGCTTTTCAAGAAAATCATCACGTTCTAAAAACAAAGAAAAAACAAAAGA
Source organism: Spinacia oleracea (assembly GCF_020520425.1). NCBI lineage: Eukaryota > Viridiplantae > Streptophyta > Magnoliopsida > Caryophyllales > Amaranthaceae > Spinacia > Spinacia oleracea. The sequence goes on along the minus strand of NC_079488.1, from coordinate 60,370,365 downwards.
AAAGAGAATACATAGAACTTCCAAGTGGAATAAACGAATGAACAAGAGGCCAACTGTGTCATCAAAAGACCAGCCCAAACAACACTTTCAACGCCCCACCTGGGCGTGAATTATTTCAACGCCGAGGCTTGGGCGCCGAAAATGAACCCAGGCTCAAAAAAGGCCCTAACTTCTATTGGGCCCTGCCGCATCCATTCGACTAAAAAATTACCGATTTCCTTACTGAAAGTCGCACCTCACGACTTTGTCAAGACTAGCACACCACTACAAAGATCGCTCGCACTTACGAGTACAATCCCAAACATGATCAAGGACATCACAAATTGCGTATCTCCAAGGAACCCCTTTGACAAGAAATGACCGTCACAGCACAAGTGCTTGGTGGCACAAAAGAAAATATATATTATGCAAAGTAAAAACAATATTCCCAGACTACGCTGTATGAAGTCCCGTGTTTGGATGTCTCAAAAAATAAAACCGGCCAAAGGTCGCCGTTGATGCTTATACATAGTCCCCTAATCAAGGACCCAGGTATGGCAAAATTGAGCCGTAAGGACTAACTCAAAACCATAAAGGATGATGACCACAAGACAATGGTCCGTCTAAGCATGTTGTCAACCCACATTCAGGTTGCAACTAAATCCGAGCATCCCTCGAAAGAATTCGCTCCTGCAAGAATAAATGAAAAGAAATTCTCAAAAGAAATCACAAGAAAAGAAATGAAATAGGGACTTGCCCACCACCATCGGGCAAGATCGCGGCACATGAATCCCAAATCGAAAAGACGAATTCAGGTTCGCTCACCTCCAGCGAGCGGAGCGTCCACCCTCAGCGGACAGGGCTCGCCCACCTTCAGCGGGCGGGGTCTGCGTCACTAACCGCGCATGTCCTCAGTTTTCGACGAAAATAAAGTCTTCAAATTTAAAATAGGCTCGCCATCTTCAGCCGGCGGGGTCTACGGCGCAAACCACGTAGGTCCTTATTTTCAAAAAAAAAAACAACAAAATAAAATTTCAAAACAGATTCGTCAACTTCTATCGGATGGGGCGTCCACCCTCAGCGGACAGGTTCGCCATCTTCAGCCGGCGGGGTCTACGTCACAAACCGCGTAGGTCCTTATTTTAAAAACATCAAAACAGATTCGTCCACTTCTATCGGACGGGGCGTCCACCCTCAGCGGACAGGCTCGCCCACCTTCAGCGGGCGGGGTCTGCGTCACTAACCGCGCATGTCCTTAGTCGCTGCAGCGATAACTTTTTTCGGTTTTCCCTTTTTCCAAAAATTAAAGGATCGGTTTTCCCTTTGTCCAAAAATTAAAGGATTGGTTTTCCCTTTTTCCAAAAATTAAAGGATTGGTTTTCCCTTTTCCAAAAATTAAAGGATTGGTTTTCCGTTTTTCCAAAAAAGAACGATGTGCTGGATTTTCCTTCGTTTTACGTCCTATAAAAACAAGGGGGTTTTCTCGTTTAGCTAGCCCTGAAAATGAGAATCTTTAAAAATGTTTTACCTCGTGATTAGGCTTGGCCAGGCCCAATTACACTTTACAGTTTTGATTTCGAAAACATCTGTAGCTACTCCCAATGACAAAGTGAGGGAGTTTCTACGCACCTTTAGATCCTTCCAATGACAAAGTGAGGAAGTTTCTATACTATCAGTTGACAAATCCCAATGACACGTGAGGGATATGTCGACACTTCAAGTGATGACCCTTAAGTCAAATGTTATCACTCGGGGGCTCGTGAGACCCTCGCAAAACAGGTCACATACACCATAGCTTGTGTGACGCACTCCGTCTAATACTTTGACCATCGTCTTACTCCAAGACTCAGTCAAAGTGGGGGCTAACTGTAGACACCTACTTTTGTCCCCATTCCCGCAAGGGAAAGGTTCGATGATGAAAGCATAAAAACTCCACTTGAAAACGCATCTCCTATAAAATAAACGAATCTCGATTCCCCATTTCATTTCACCCGAAACCTGCTATTTATGGAAACCTGCTAAAAATAGTAATTGCCGTAAAAGGTAGCTTCTAAAGTGGCAAATCATAAAGGATAGAAACCTGTCAGAATTAGGTGTTGTATTCCAACATAAATCCTAAATGAGATAGAAAACCGCGAGAATCCTATTCCTAATAGGATTAGGAAATAAGAGTTACGTATTAATTAAAATCCTAACGAGCCTAGAGTTCGTAACGGGCCCAGACGCATTCCGTCAAAAAATTGATACGCACTAAAAGACTCGAATTAATCTCAAACTCTACGGATTTTAGGAATCCGAATCTGACTAAACAAAACTGCCCAGACCCTATTTTCAACGCCTGGCTCTGGGCGCTGAAAATACCTGGGTACGTCTCTTTTCCTAATTCTTTGTGGATTAGAACTCTGCAATTCTATCTTTCCACGAACTCTTACCTATAAATAGGCCCCTAGTTTCGACGTGAAACACACAACAACACATAATATACTCTGAGTATTGACTCTAAACCCCTTAGCCTAAGCTTAACAAATATAATATTTTTGGGAAATCGGATTATCATGCTAGGTCCCTTAATATTATTTAAATCAGATAATCACGATCGAATTAGTATTATATGTTGCATATTGCTAAAATCAACTCAGATTAGTTTAATAGTTAACGCATGTCTGTAGACACCTACTTTTGTCCCCATTCCCGCAAGGGAAAGGTTCGATGATGAAAGCATAAAAACTCCACTTGACAACGCATCTCCTATAAAATAAACGAATCTCGATTCCCCATTTCACCCGAAACCTGCTATTTATGGAAACCTGCTAAAAATAGTAATTGCCGTAAAAGGTAGATTCTAAAAGTGGCAAATCATAAAAGATAGAAACCTGTCAGAATTAGGTGTGGCATTCCAACATAAATCCTAAATGAGATAGAAAACCGCGAGAATCCTATTCCTAATAGGATTCGGAAATAAGAGTTACGTATTAATTAAAATCCTAACGAGCCTAGAGTTCGTAACGGGACCCAACGCATTCCGTCACAAATTGATACGCGCTAAAAGACTCAAATTAATCTCAAACTCTGCGGATTTTAGAATCCGAATCTGACTAAACAAAAACTGCCCAGACCCTAGTTTCAACGCCTGGCTCTGGGCGCCGAAATCTTCGGCGCCCAGGCCTGGGCGCTGAAAATACCTGGGTACGTCTATTTTCCTAATTCTTTGTGGATTAGAACTCTGCAATTCTATCTTTCCGCGAACTCTTCCCTATAAATAGGCCCCTAGTTTCGACGTGAAACACACAACAACACATAATATACTCTGAGTATTGACTCTAAACCCCTTAGCCTAAGCCTCTCGCTGCGAAACTGTTCACACGTTCTGTCGCAATCGATCCATAAATCGAACAGAACGTATCCTGTCCCATAATCGAGATTCGTTAAATAAAAAGGAGGAATAGCAAAGTCAAAGTGGTTAGTTTTCTGAGAACCGTGACGCACCTCTCAAGGGTGCGTCGTGATGTGTCCCTTTTCGACGATTTAACTGCTTTCCTCGCCCTTTTTATGAACTGTTAAACTAACCTAATTTGATTGTTCTATCACGCCTAACAAATATAATATTTTTGGGAAATCGGATTATCATGCTAGGTCCCTTAATGTTATTTAAATCAGATAATCACGATCGAATTAGTATTATATGTTGCATATTGCTAAAATCAATTCAGATTACTTTAATAGTTAACGCATGTCCCTTCAATTATTTATGCTGAGCTAGTAAGGATATCCTGCCTCTGGAGTTATCGACGAGCCAATTACTCCTCTCGGTAGTTACAGTCCCCCGAACCCTCAATCTCTACCTTGCGGGTGTATATTGAGAGATCCCCATACCAGGGATCACAAGGGAACCTACGGCCGTCGTGGTCAAACATAATTGCACTCCCTTTATGTCACGATAACCGGGTTTTGTCAGTTTTTCTCATTGTTGTTAAAAACTGAATGGCGACTCCTATATTACTAGTCAATTGGGTGTATACTCACAGGAAATCCAATTACACTTGATTGAATAAAAATAATCGTCACACCCACGAGGGACAAGGTCACGCATTAGCCTCGCGCTTTTTCGACCCCCTCACAGTGGCGACTCCACTGGGGATAGTGAAGGAAATACTCGTGGTTGTAGGTAATCAAAATAGCCGAAGGGTGAAACGATCCTACCCCGCGTTTATTTCCCCATCAAGTTGGGACGACTTGAAAATCAGCATATTAATGTGAACGGGCAGAACATCATAACGAATCTCGGCTCCCTCGGGAGTTGGGACTAAGGATACCTTTTTTCGCCAACAGGGAGGTGCATACGCCGCGCATGTTTCCCACTCGGTACTTGGGCAGGTAGTACACCTATCTCGAACCCAATCGCTCGCCCATTAGGTTCCTCTCGCCTGCATGCCCCCTTGGCTTGCACTTGCGGGTTGGCCTCTTGAGCGAAATTCGTCTGTTGAAGACACTACCTCGACCGGGGCATGTGTTGGATCTACGATAGAAGCGGTACCAAGCCAGGCGCAAATAAACTACCCATAGAAGCCTATCATAAACTACGTGGCATATTTAATTTTCAAATCCATATTTGTAATGTAGTTATGTGTAGCGAAATATGTGATTGTGTGTGATAAACTATCCTAGAAAACCAATGACCTTAAAAATTTCCCAAACATTCATAGACTAATTTGCCAAAGAGTTATACCGAAACACGTGTTCCGCAAACCCGAATGATCGCCACGAAATAAGCGACGCTCAGGATGGCCTGTAACGAATCCCACAAAACGCTGCCATGCGTAGAGGACGTTATTAGGCAAGCACGCAAATCGAAGTCGCATAAACAAAAGACAGAAAACGAGAACCAGCTAGGGACGCATTTTCAACGCCCCTGGCTGGGCGCCAAAATTTCTCACGCCCCTAGCTGGGCGCTGAAGTTGCTGCTTGGCCTTTTGGTCAGGCGCAGCAGCTTCGGTGCCCGCACGAAGGGAAATACGTAGCAAAGAATGTTCATAAAAATGGAATTGCTACGAGGGCGTAAGAAAAGCACTCGATTTCAAAAGCGACTCGCGAAAAATTAATAACTCTTTGCGTCGTTGTTAGGCCTCCTACGACGGCGATGCTCGACACTAAAAGTCGACCATGCAAATAACCATGAATGTCACACGGGCAGAGATTTTCTAAAACATAAAGAGTTCAAAGTGCACATATAACAGTCCAAATATACTAGTCCGACTAAAGGGTAGTCATAGAATGCCTAAAAAACCGACTCACGAAACAAACTAATGTGTCTCCTACTCCACAACAATAATGCAGGGCCCCTGAGTACTTGCCCGTGATAGCCATCAAGGAACGCGATGGAAGAGGCATATCCCGAACGTCTGTACCTAGAGGTCGCACAAACCCAAGAGATGCATGCTCTGGGACACGACCCTTTACGTTCTCAAAGGCCACTCGCCCCAAAGAACCATGCTATGCCAAAAAAGCTCCCCAACTCATATGCTTTCGGGCTATTGTTTGGGTTAGAAAAGAAAAGAGCGAAGAAAGAAACAGAAATTATGGCACTAGCTCTCCAAGATGAAGTGTTCGATCCTACTAAGTTGATCGCTCCATCACCCTCAAAAGATGACCAAATCCAACGAGGGTGGCGCAAGGCCTTCAAATGGACTAATGCTCGTGGGATAAAGTTCAAGATATCTGCGGGAGAGGGTCCGATGTACGAAGAATTAGAGTCTGAATCCGAGTCTGACTCCGAGTCCGAACCTAGCAAAATTGTAACCCCTCCCAAAAATAGTTTAGACCCGGAAATCTCTACTCCGGGAGATCTTTTTGATGTAATGCTTCATGACTTTAATAAGATAAACAAAACTTTTGAGTATGGGCCGCTTAAAAATCAGAGTAATAATGCAGAATGTCTCGCCACTAATGAGCACGAAAAAGAGCCAGAAGAGGAATATACCGAACTAATAAAAGCTGTAAATGAACAAGAACTCAAAACTCCTATAATTGAAGACACAGAATCGGTAAATATTGGAACAGAAGAAAATCCTAAAATTATTAAAATTGGCCTCACCTTAACTCCCACTGAAAAGGCCGATCTAATCTCCACTTTGCGGGAATTCGAGGGTGTCTTTGCTTGGTCTTCCAAAGACATGCCGGGAATAGATCGAGAAATCGCTGAGCATAAAATTCCGCTAGATCCCAAAATGACGCCAGTAAAACAAAAGCTACGGCGGCTCAAACCAGAGATAGCCTTGAAAATAAAAGAAGAAGTCACTAAACAATTAGACGCCGGCTTTATAAAAGTCTCCAACTACCCAGAATGGGTGGCCAATATTGTCCCCGTAGCTAAAAAAGATGGACGAGTGCGAATGTGCGTACACTTTCGAGACCTTAATAAAGCCAGTCCTAAAGGTGACTTCCCTCTACCTCACATTGACATACTAGTAGACAACACCGCAGAACACGCGCTCCTCTCCTTTATGGACGGGTACGCCGGATATAACCAAATACTCATGGCAGAAGAAGACATGGAAAAATCAACTTTTATTACCCCTTGGGGAACATATTGTTACACTGTAATGCCCTTTGGTTTGAAAAACGCGGGGGCCACCTATCAAAGAACAGCCACCACGTTACTCCATGACATGATACATAAAGAGATCGAGGTCTACGTGGACGATATGATCGTCAAATCTAAAGACCGGCGCGGTCACCTCCCGGCACTTAAAAAGTTCTTCACCCGAATCTTGAAATATAACATGAGACTAAACCCACAAAAATGTGTGTTCGGGGTAACCTCGGGAAAATTGCTAGGATATGTTGTTAGTACGCGAGGAATCGAGATTGACCCATCTAAGATCAAAGCCATTACCGAAATGCCCCCACCAAAAACTGAAAAACAGATAAGGGGCTTCCTAGGAAAGCTGCAATACATTAGTAGGTTCATTTCCAAGCTTACTATGACTTGTGAGCCAATATTCAAAAAATTAAGAAAAGAAGAAAAGGCCGAATGGGATGAACAATGCCAAACTGCCTTCGATAAAATCAAAGAATACCTAAGCAAGCCACCCGTCCTCTCCCCACCTTTGCCTGGAATCCCTTTATGCCTATACCTAACCGTCACGGATACTGCAGCAGGAGCTATGCTCTCACAATGTGTACATGGATCCGAGCGAGCCATTTACTACTTGAGCAAGAAGTTCATACAGTACGAGACGAGATACACAGAACTTGAGAAAACCTGTCTCGCCCTCGTCTGGGCATCCAAAAAACTCAAGCATTACCTATTGGCCCACACTGTTCATATAATGTCACAACTAGATCCCTTAAAATACGTGTTCGAAAAGCCCGCCCTGAGTGGTCTCCTGTCCAGGTGGCTAGTCATGCTCTCAGAATTCGACCTAAAATTCATGCCGGAAAAAACAATCAAAGGAAGAGCGGTAGCTGAATTCCTGGCCGAACATGCCACGAATGAGGAAACCCCGGAAGCTTACCTCCTCCCCGACGAGGAACTTCTGATGATACAAGACGACTATTGGACACTATACGTCGATGGCGCGTCCAACCAAAACGGATGCGGCGTCGGAGTTCTCCTAGTCAGTCCCGAAGGAGCCCATATACCAATTTCCGTCAAACTTGACTTCGAGGCCACAAACAATGCCGCCGAATACGAGGCCTGCATAGTTGAGCTAGAGGCCGCAGTTAGCCTCGGAGTCAAATACCTACAAGTCTTCGGGATTCTTCCCTAATAATCAACCATATATCCAAAAGATGGAAGGTCCGAAGCACTAGTCTCTCAAATTATCAAGCTCACTTGGACCAATTAGTCGAGCAATTTGAAAAAATCGAGTATATGTACTTGCCAAGAGAGGACAACCAATTCGCGGATGCACTAGCGAAGCTAGCTTCAATGCTCAACATCCCGAATGAATGGGACGGAATGACCCTTTGGGTCGAGCGAAGGAAAGAGCCGGCTTATTGTTGTGCCATAGACTCCGAACCTGAAAACACCGAGGAAGAACCATGGTACACGGACATCCTTCGTTACAAAACAAGTGGGGAATTCCCTCCAAACACTTCCCCGCGAGCACAAAAGGCCCTGCGCCTCCTCGCTTCACAATATAGCATAATTCTGGGAGAACTGTACAAATACACGCCGAATAAAATCAAGTTACTTTGTGTCCATCAAAACCAAGCCCAAACACTAATGGAAGAATACCATAACGGCGTGTGCGGACCCCATATGAACGAAAAAATGCTATCCCGAAAAATATCCCGCTCAGGGTACTATTGGACCACTATGGAAACCGATTGCCATCACTTTGTAAAAACTTGCCCAAAATGCCAAATCTTCAGTAACCTTAACCATTTACCTCCCTCAGAACTATACACCTTCACTTCTCCATGGCCCTTTTCCACCTGGGGTATAGATATAATCGGCAAGGTAACACCAACAGGCGTAGGGGGACACGAGTACGTTTTAGTGGCAATTGATTACTTCACTAAATGGGTAGAGGCAGTCTCCTATGCAAAGTTAACAGCCAAACATGTCGCCCGATTCCTAGAAAAGAACATATTCTGTCGATACGGGGTTCCACATGAAATCATAAGTGACCAAGGTTCCCACTTCAGGGCCGAAGTCCAAGACCTGCTTAATAAATGTCATGTCAAACACCATAAATCCTCTCCCTACAGGCCGCAAATGAAAGGCGCGGTAGAGGCGGCCAACAAAAATATTAAAGTCATAATCGAAAAAATGGCCCAAAATTATAAGGATTGGCCCAACAAATTACACTTCGCATTATGGGGCTATCGAACCTCAATCCGCACCTCCATTGGAGTAACACCCTACTCCTTGGTATACGGAATGGAAGCAGTCCAACCGGTCGAGTTGGAGATTCCCTCCCTCCGGATCGTCCTAGAAAGCAAGCTACCCGAAGCTGATTGGGTTCAAGCTAGGTACGACGAACTCGTCCTTTTAGACGAACGGAGGTTGAGAGCTCTACATCACGTGCAAGTGTATCAAAAGCGCATCGCAAGGCAATTCAACAAAAGAGTCAAACCTCGAAACATCAAAGAAGGCGATTTTGTATTAAAAGAAGTCCGCGCACCTACTACGGACCCTCGAGGAAAATTCCGGCCTAACTGGACAGGACCATATTTTGTAAAGACCATCCTACCTGGCGGAGCAGTCCAACTAGCCGACATAGATGGAGCGGAATTCGCTAACCTCACGAACTTAGACCAATTGAAAAAGTACTATATTTAATAAAATTCAGTCCGGAGTTAAGGCATCTAATAAAACACATTAAAACTCATAAGCAAACATTCTGCGCATTACTTTAAACAAATGGCATAAAACTCGATAACGTAGAAAAAGCGAAGGACAAAACTTCAACGCCCAGGACTACGCGCGACCTGATTCTGACAAGATACGTAGGCAATCCTTCTCAAGGATTCGGTCCAATAAAAAATTATAAAATAATAAAGTCATGCAACGCATCAAGAAGAAAAGATATCGCAAAGGGCACTCTACCCTAACCCATGCACGGGCAAGACCAAATAAAATGAAAAAACCACAAGAGTTTCCAGGAACAAGCCCAACAAAGGAGTATGACACGAGTCGGCAAAAAACAAAAATAGTGAACATGCATATGTAATACCCCAAGTAGTCGGTTAGTCTAAAAATATATGTGCACTCTTATATGAACTCATTATTTTTACGAAAGTCTTTTCCTTTTAAAAATTCGTCGTTGGTTTAGGAAGCTAATATTGCTATAATATGTTAAAACAAAGCCCACGGAAGGTTCAAAACATTCTTGCACCAAAAATCGCAAAAAATATATATATACATGCGGAACACAAGAATGAATATGTATAAAACAGGAGGTAAGCCTAAGACTCGTCATCGGCTCCATGTCTCCAAGCCTCGCCGGTCCATCCACTCCACTCCCCGTGGTATGAGGGACCCCAGCCAGAGTCACCCCAAAAATGGGGTTGCGAATGCAACTCGGGGCTAGGCTCTCGGGCCACCGACACGGAACGCCGCCTACGCTCCGACACGGACCTCTCCTCGGAAGAACTCACCCCCGAGTCAGAACAGCGATGCCGTAGGGGCGAGTGCTGTGCTCTCTCTCTCTCGCGACGACCGTGTCCCCCGCCCGAGGGACCCGCGTCGTCGGCCCCAGCACGCCAGTAGCCGTCTGCAAAAAGGGAAAAAAAAAAAGAGAGTGAATAACCGAAAGCCAACCCAAATGTACAGATCAAAAGAAAAAAGAGAGGGCACATTACCCGAGTAGAGTGGGGGCTCCTGCAAGAAAGTGCAGACCGAGCTCGAACCAACGCGTACTTCAACCGGTTGATCACCCCCACCATCGCATTGGCCGTACGGGCCGGAACCTAAAACAAGAATGTCAGTAAAAGAAGAAAGAAAAAATATAAAGAAGAGTACACAAATGAAAGGTGCATACCGCCTCTACTCCCTCAGGGAGCGGAGCATGGAAAACCCGGTGATCCGGGAAAGTCTCCACAATCTCGGATCCACTCTCTCCGGTATACGAGATCCGAGCATCGGGAAGCACCCATCCCCCCAACAAAGGGTCAGGACCCTCCTGCACAAAACACAGTAGGCATAAACACATGGGCACGAACATGAAAACACTAAAATCAATACAAAGAGAGGAGGCAACTTACAGCGCCAGGCTCCGGGAGACGAAGAGAATCCTGGATAAACTGGTAATAGCTAGCTCCCTCTATCACCAACTCTGTCGCCGGCACACCAGTCCTCGAGTGGACCCTCCACGACTCGCCTATCGAGCGAGTAGACGGCATGGTCGCAGGCGGAGGCCTGGGCACCGAAAAAACCCCGACCGTCTGCATACGTACCCGCTCTCCCAGGTACCAGACAGGGTCCCGGCGGCCAACGAACAAGACCCGCATCTGGCTCAGGGCATAACTCTCCCTGACCGAAGCATGGGTACCCCTAAAAGAGAGCCATGGGGTCCAAACCACCTGTTTTCGTACAAAACGCAGTCAGATCTCGCACATGAAAAGAATGACGAAATACGAGATAGAGGATAAGATTCTGTACATGCTCAGGGTTCCCGTCCCGGATAAGATCCCACACGGTATCGGGCGGCGGACGCACTGTCAGCTTCTTCCTCCAACCCCAACGGCGACCGGCAGGGAACTCCAAAGGCCTCTGCCCCTTTCGGGGAGCCAGCCAGGGTAAGTGCTCAAAGGCCCACAGCTGCAAAAGAAAAGGATAATAAAGCGTTAAAAAAAAAGAGGCCGGGTAAAAGCGAGAAAAACAAAATAAAGTCTAGGCACATACCTCGATCAAACGCGGCACTCCCGCTAATGTAATCACAAAGTGACGTATACTCGGGTCCGAGACGCGCACCGACAAACTCATCTAGCCGACAAGCGCCGCATAGCCCAAATCGCCCCAGCGATAGTCACCCAGTGTAGACACGTCCTCCACCATGCCTATCCACCTCGGGTGAAAGGTGTCAGTCGGACCCGATAGAAAAGTGAAAGTAATAAAATGGAGGTAGAACAGCCGAGCCTGTCTCGAAGGTGACTCCTCTACCCCGTGCTCCAAAGCCCACATCAGGTCAGCGAAAGGTATCCCATGGTACCCTCAGCAACAGTCGGCGATGGGCCGTCCGACCACAGACGAACGGGGTTCCCTATAAAGGTCAAACCCGTCAAAGCTGTGTAGTACTCAGGAGTGATCGTCATCTCGCCCCAAGGAAAATGGAAGGTGTTGGTCGTATCCCACCACCACCTCATGACTGACCGCAGAAAGGACAGGGAGATGTTGAGCCGCAGTATCTCCCAGAAGGTCTCAACCACCGGAAACAGTGAGCTCGCCCTCACCAAGGCCTGGGCGTCCGAGCTCAGATAGCTAAAAACGGTCTCACTCGTCGCGGCGCCATAGCCGCGAACCGTAGTCTCTCTCCTCGCGTGAAGGCGGGAAGTCACATGGTGCTCTAGGTCGTAGTGCAGATCACGACCATCGTAAAGTTCAGGGCCCACCCATAGGGGACCCGGGCCAGTCGACTGACGCGTCATGCCACGCACCTCGTGGCCACCAGGAGGGGGTAACGACTCGTCAGACATGCTGATCAACAATACAACAAGGCATTATACCTTTGACAAAATCGGCACTCATACCGATCCCTAAAAAGAGTGCATTTCACTCATGAAATGGAGTCATACAATTTTTGTTCCCTAAAAAACATGATACTAAGTTCATACTTAGCAAAATTCCCTAAGTAAAAATTAACTCCAGCAAAATCAAAATTCTCCCATAATTTGTCATTCATGAATTATGAGGAACGCAAGCAATATACCAAGAACACCTACATTATAAGAAAATACTAGATTCGTAGGTATACTTGGGGGCTAGCATGAAAATGCCCAAATTCAACAAAAATTAACATGCACAAACTAATTAACATGTTATGTGGAACATTTCCAACTATCTAATTGGAGAAAAGGGGCACAAAATCAAAAACCCCCAAATCAATTTCATGCACGAAAATACTTGACAAAAATACTGAAATTGACAGAAAAACTCAAAATTATTGAAAATTACTTACATTGGGAAGTAATTTGGAGTAGAATTCGTGAAGGAAAGTGAAGAAAACGAGCAAAAATCAGTAGAGAGAAGTGAATAAGTTTGAGCGAAAATGGTGGAAATGGGAAAGGAAGGAGACGGTCCGCGAATTTAAAGACCAGTCCCCCTTTTGCATTTTCAACACCCAGCTCTGGGCGTTAGAAATTCTCGCGCCAAGGCCTGGGCGCTGAAAATGCTCCACAGAAAGCGAATATTCGCTGTCGGGCACGCGTACTCCCCTATTTTGTGTAAAGATATCCGTTATCTTATTTCTATCCCAAAAAAGAAAAAAAAAACGGTATTTTGAAAAAAAATAATAAATAATAAAATAAAATATTGTTAAACAAAAATACACAATGTGGACCCACTTATAGGACACATCTAATCAGGAAATATTACAACCCACCAACAGGTTGTAATCACAAAAGCCCTTCTACATAGGCAAAATAAGAAATTCAAAATGGGCTCGCCCACCCTCAGCGGGCAGGGTCTGCGTCGCTAGCCGCGCAGGTCCTCAGTTTTCGAAAAATAAAGTCTTCAAATTTAAAATAGGCTCGCCATCTTCAGCGGGCGGGGTCTACGGCGCAAACCACGTAGGTCCTTATTTTCAAAAAAAACAAAACAAAATAAAATTTCAAACAGATTCGTCTACTTCTATCGGACGGGGTGTCCACCCTCAGCGGACAAGGTTCGCCACCTTCAGCGGGCGGGGTCTACGTCACAAACAGCTTAGGTCCTTATTTTTAAAAAACAGATTCGTCCACTTCTATCGGACGGGGTGTCCACCCTCAGCGGACAAGGTTCGCCACCTTCAGCGGGCGGGGTCTACGTCACAAACAGCGTAGGTCCTTATTTTCGAAAAACAGATTCGTCCACTTCTATCGGACGGGGTGTCCACCCTCAGCGGACAAGGTTCGCCACCTTCAGCGGGCGGGGTCTACGTCACAAACCGCGTAGGTCCTTATTTTCAAAAACATCAAATAGATTCGTCCACTTCTATCGGACGGGGGGTCCCCCTCAGAGGACAGGCTCGTCCACCTTCAGCGGGCGGGGTCTGCGTCACTAACAGCGCAGGTCCTTAGTCGCTGCAGCGATAACTTTTATTGGTTTTCCCTTTTTCTAAAAATTAAAGGATTGGTTTGTTGGATTTTCCTTCATTTTACATCCTATAAAAACAAGGGGGTTTTCTCGTTTAGCTAGCACTGAAAATGAGAATCTTTAAAAACGTTTTACTTCGTGATTGGGCTTGGCCAGGCCCAATTACACTTTACAGCTTTAATTTCGAAAACATCTGTAGTTACTCCCAATGAGAAAGTGAGGGAGTTTCTACGCATCTTTAGATCCTTCCAATGACAAAGTGAGGAAGTTTGTATACTACCAGTTGACAAATCCCAATGACACGTGAGGGATATGTCGACACTTCAAGTGATGACCCTTAAGTCAAAAGTTATCACTCGGGGGCTCGTGAGACCCTCGCAAAACAGGTCACATACACCATGGCTTGTGTGACGCACTCCGTCTAATACTTTGACCATTGTCTTACTCCAAGACTCATTTAAAGTGGGGGCTAACTGTAGACACCTACTTTTGTCCCCATTCCCGCAAGGGAAAGGTTCGATGAAGAAAGCATAAAAACTCCACTTGACAACGCATCTCCTATAAAATAAACGAATCTCGATTCCCCATTTCACCCGAAACCTGCTATTTATGGAAACCTGCTAAAAATAGTAATTGCCGTAAAAGGTAGCTTCTAAAAGTGGCAAATCATAAAAGATAGAAACCTGTCAGAATTAGGTGTTGCATTCCAACATAAATCCTAAATGAGATAGAAAACCGCGAGAATCCTATTCCTAATAGGATTCGAAAATAAGAGTTACGTATTAATTAAAATCCTAACGAGCCTAGAGTTCGTAACGGGCCCAGACGCATTCCGTCACAAATTGATACGCGCTAAAAGACTAAAATTAATCTCAAACTCTACGGATTTTAGAATCCGAATCTGACTAAACAAAAACTGCCCAGACCCTATTTTCAACGCCTGGCTCTGTGCGCCGAAATCTTCGGCGCCCAGGCCTGGGCGCTGAAAATACCTGGGTACGTCTCTTTTCCTAATTCTTTGTGGATTAGAACTCTGCAATTCTATCTTTCCACGAACTCTTCCCTATAAATAGGCCCCTAGTTTCAACGTGAAACACACAACAACACATAATATACTCTGAGTATTGACTCTAAACCCCTTAGCCTAAGCCTCTCGCTGCGAAGCTGTTCACGCATTCTGTCGCAATCGATCCATAAATCGAACAGAACGTATTCTGTCCCATAATCGATATTCGTTAAATAAAAAGGAGAAATAGCAAATTCAAAGTGGTTAGTTTTCTGAGAACCGTGACGCACCTCTCAAGGGTGCGTCGTGATGTGTCCCTTTTCGATGATTTAACTGTTAAACTAACCTAATTTGATTGTTCTATCACGCCTAACAAATATAATATTTTTGGGAAATCGGATTATCATGCTAGGTCCCTTAATGTTATTTAAATCAGATAATCACGATCGAATTAGTATTATATGTTGCATATTGCTAAAATCAATTCAGATTAGTTTAATAGTTAACGCATGTTCCTTCAATTATTTATGCTGAGCTAGTAAGGATATCCTGCCTCTGGAGTTATCGACGAGCGAATTACTCCTCTCGGTAGTTACAGTCCCCCGAACCCTCAATCTCTACCTTGCGGGTGGATATTAAGAGATCCCCATACCAGGGATCACAAGGGAACCTACGGCCGTCATGGTCAAACATAATTGCACTCCCTTTATGTCACGATAACCGGGTTTTGTCAGTTTTTCTCATTGTTGTTAAAAACTGAATGGCGACTCCTATATTACTAGTCAATTGGGTGTATACTCACAGGAAATCCAATTACACTTGATTGAATAAAAATAATCGTCACACCCACGAGGGACAAGGTCACGCATTAGCCTCGCGCTTTTTCGACCCCCTCACAATGTCCCTTCAATTATTTATGCTGAGCTAGTAAGGATATCCTGCCTCTGGAGTTATCGACGAGCGAAGTACTCCTCTCGGTAGTTACAGTCCCCCGAACCCTCAATCTCTACATTGCGGGTGTATATTGAGAGATCCCCACACCAGGGATCACAAGGGAACCTACGACCGTCGTGGTCAAACATAGTTGCACTCCCTTTATGTCACGATAACCGGGTTTTGTCAGTTTTTCTCATTGTCGTTAAAAACTGAATGGCGACTCCTATATTACTAGTTAATTGGGTGTAAACTCATAGGAAATCCAATTACACTTGATTGAATAAAAAGAATCGTCACACCCACGAGGGACAAGGTCACGCATTAGCCTCGCGCTTTTTCGACCCCCCTCACAACTAGCAATAGGTTTTGCTTACCTAAAATCTTAAGCTACGTAAGACATGCTAAAGCTGCTTAAGGATTTAGGACTTTTGGGGTCTTGGAATCGTTTCATTCATTTTGGACCACGTTTTTGCTTTTTGCATGAATGAATGTTTTAATAGCTTTAATGATTGCATGTTTTTGCTTTTATTTTAAAGTTAATGAATTGTATGAATGGTTATTTATTGCAAATTCTTTTCGATTGTAGTAATCAAAATGGTCGCAAACATAACAACAATCATATCAGCTGAAATTATGGATGTCGAGTTAGACTTGACTAATTTTCTTGAATGGAAAGAGAAACTTTTCGAAGTTTTGAAAGTTAATGGCATACACTATGTCATTGAACAACCTTTCCCTAGATATGATGCGCGAGGCATGACTCCTGAAAGGTACTGAAGTTGGGCACTTCACAAGTACCTTGTCACGGAATTCATCCTTAAGTCTATCCTTGAGAATGGAGAGGGAGGTTCATTACTTTTGAACCTCAAGCTCTCCTAAGTAGCCTCGAGGATAAGTGTGCGGGTTTTCAACCCTTGTGCCAAACTGGTGGCAATGGGGTTGACGAATTGGCTAATTCAATGGGCGATCTCAAGCTCATAACCCCACGCAAGTCGTGCCTAGAAATCGAACTTCTAGAGGCACAAAGGCGCATTTACTCTGTCAAGATGGACAAAAACACATCAATTCGGTCTCATCTGCATATGATGTCTGGATTATTTTTCACAATTGAGAGACTTGGTGGTTCCATCAAAGAGTCGGTAGCTATTGCACTAGTGCTGAATTCTCTTCATAAGGATTATGAGGGTTTTAAGATGCACTATCTCTTTCATCAGAAAGAGAGCACATTCTGTGAACTTGTGGAATTGCTCGTGAAATTCGAGAAAATTCTTAAGTTCAATCAAGACCCTTTGAATGTGAGGTGCACTAAATTCAAGAAAGTAGGCAAGGGGAAGAAAAGCAAGGCTGCATCTTCGTCCACTCTCGGAGGGCATCTGGCGCCTTCCAAGAGCAAGATGAAGAGGAATGCTTTTCCTTCCACATCGCAATGCTTCAATTGTAGTAAAATTGGTCATTACAAGCGAGATTGCCCCAAACTAAAGGAAGAGAAGAAGGACGGAAACGTTGCTTCTCCTTCAGGCATGTATGTTATACATTGTAATCTTGCTAATTCTACTTCTTGGGTATTAGATACTAGTTGTGGCTCACACTTATGTTCCAATTCACAGGGACTAAGAAGAAGTAGAAGGCTTGATAAAGGCAAGATGGATCTACGCGTGGGAAATGGAGCACAGATTGCTGCATTAGCCGTAGGATCTTATTTTATTTCTTTGCCTAGTGGGTTTGTTTTGGAACTAGAAAACTGTTACTATGTTCCTAGTATCACCAGAAACATCATTTCCGTTTCCAGTTTGTATTCTAAAGGTTTTAGTTTTCAATTTAAAGACAATAGTTGTTCTTTTTCTTTGAATGGAATGTTTTATGGTTCAGCACAACAAGAAAACGGTCTTTATGTGCTAGATACGAGCAAACACATTTATAACATCAATACCAAAAAGGCTAAAACTGGTGATTCGGATCTCACATTTCTGTGGCATTGTCGATTAGGCCATATAAACATAAAGCGCATGGAATTACTTCAACGGAAAGGAATTCTAGAATCATTCGACTTAGAGAAGATTGATCAATGCGAATCTTGTTTACTTGGCAAAATGACAAAGCAACCTTTCTCAAAGGTGGGAGAAAGAGCAAGCGAACTACTAGGGCTAATACATACAGACGTATGTGGGCCTATGAGTACGAAAGCTAGAGGTGAGTTCAACTATTTCATAACGTTTACGGGCGACTTCAGTAGATATGGCTATATTTACTTAATGAAGCACAAGTCTGAATCGTTTGAGAAATTCAGAGAATTTCAAAATGAAGTAGAGAATCAACATGGCAAGAAAATCAAAGCTCTAAGATCGGATCGAGGAGGTGAATATCTTAGCCACGAGTTTGATGACCATCTAAAAGAATGCGGTATTCTTTCTGAATTGACTGCTCCGGGGACACCTCAATGCAATGGAGTGTCGGAACGGAGAAACAGGACCTTACTCGATATGGTCAGGTCAATGATGGGTCAGGCCGAACTTCCTTTACAGTTCTGGGGACATGCGTTTCAAACTGCAGCACTCACACTGAATCGTGCTCCGTCAAAAGCTGTTGAAAAGACTCCATACGAATTATGGACTGGGAAACTTCCAAAGTTGTCTTTTCTGAAGATTTGGGGATGCGAAGCATATGTCGAGCGATTAATTTCGGACAAGCTACAACCTAAATCTGACAAATGTTTTTTCGTTGGGCATCCAAAGGAAACTATGGGGTATTACTTCTACAACAAGTCAGACAACAAGGTATTCGTTGCTCGTGACGGTGTCTTTTTGGAAAGAAATCATATTTCCAAATGGACAAGTGGGAGAATAATAGACCTCGAAGAGATTCGAGACGAACAACGAACTCAGAATTCTTTAGAAGCAGTTCAAGTTGATGAACCTCCAAGGTCTTTAGAAGTGCCAGTGGGAGTAGTTCCTCAAAACGTTGTTGCCCCTCGTAGGTCAAATAGAACTATTTTTCAGCCGGACAGATGGACAAGCGTCCTCTTGATTGAAAACCTAGACGTTCTCATCTTGGATAGTGATGAACCTATGAATTACAAGCAAGCTATGACGAGCCCAAGCTCCACTAAATGGTTAGAGGCCATGCAATCTGAAATAGACTCCATGTCTGAAAATCAAGTCTGGCATTTGGTTGATTTGCCGTATGGGTTCACACCTATCGGATGCAAATGGGTCTTCAAATTGAAGAAAGACAAAGATGGAATTGTATACATATACAAGGCTAGATTGGTAGCAAAAGGTTACAGGAAAGTTCACGGCGTTGACTGCGATGAAAGCTTTTCTCCAGCCGCGATGCTTAAGTCTATTCGGATAATCCATGCGATTGCCGCTTTTCATGACTATGAAATATGGCAAATGGATGTCAAAACTGCCTTCTTGAACGGCATTCTTGAAGAGACTGTGTTCATGACACAGCCAGAGGGTTTTGTCGATCAAAAGAATAAAGGAAAGGTATGCAAGCTTAAGAAGTCCATCTACGGACTAAAGCAGGCATCAAGGGGTTGGAATAAACGATTTGATGAAGCAGTCAATAAGTTTGGCTTCATCAAGAATCAGGACGAATCTTGTGTATACAAGAAAGTTAGTGGGAGTAAAATTGCATTCCTAGTCTTGTATGTTGACGACATACTGCTTCTTGGAAACGACATTCCTATGTTGGAGTCTGTAAAGACTTGGCTCGGGAAGTGTTTCTCAATGTGGGACTTAGGAGAGTCACAGTACATATTGGGCATCAAGATCTATAGGGATAGATCTAAGAGGATGATTGGACTAAGACAAAGCACTTACATTGACAAAGTGCTAGCTAGGTTCAATATGATGGAAGCCAAGAGAGGCCATCTACCCATGTCACATGGCATATATCTAAGCAAGAATCAGTGTCCCAAAACATTTGATGAGCGTAGAAAGATGAGTGGAGTTCCATACGCTTCGGCTATTGGATCCATCTTGTATGCTATGATTTTTACAAGGCCGGATGTTTCGTTCGCACTCAGTGCAACGAGCAGGTAACAGTCAGAACCAGGTGAGGCGCATTGGACTGCTGCCAAGAACATCCTAAAGTACCTGAAAAGGACTAAGGATCAGTTTCTGGTTTATGCTGGTACAGATGAGTTGATTGTTAAGGGCTATACGGACGCAAGCTTTCAAACCGACAGAGATGATTTTAGATCACAGTCTGGGTTTGTGTTCTGCCTCAACGGCGAAGCAGTAAGCTGGAAAAGTGCTAAGCAAAGCACTATTGCGGATTCTACCACTGAAGCCGAGTACATTGTTGCCTCAGAAGCAGCAAAGGAAGCTGTTTGGATTCGGAAGTTCATCGAAGAACTTGGTGTTGTCCCCTCCATTAAAGGACCAATGGCTTTGTATTGCGACAATAGCGGAGCCATTGCCCAGGCAAAGGAGCCTAGGAGCCACCAGAAGTCCAAGCACATACTGCGGCGATTTCATATACTTCGAGAGATCGTTGAAAGAAAGGAAATCGAGATTTGCAAGGTTGGAACTGACGACAACGTCGCGGATACATTGACTAAACCGTTGCCACAAGTGAAACACAACGCATATGTAGCAACCATGGGAATCAAGAATGTTGGAGAATGGCTTTGATTTTCTAAGTATTGTTTTAGAACATCTGTTAGATCTATGTTTAAAACAATTGGTTTAACCATTTCATATTTATGAAATTTATTTATTTCATATTCATTTAATTGTGGTTTAGAATTAAATGATAAGTCCATGTGATTTAAATCATTCAAAATGGATGTCAAGATGGATTCCTCGACAAAAAAACACCCATAAGTGAACTTGAATATTGAAGTCACAAAGGATCCCTAATCCAGGTCATTGAAAGGTGGACGAAAAATGACTAATGAAGATTAGATTACAAGTAGATTACTTAGTTCTATTTCTTGAACTAGAGTGACTGGATGTCAGAACCTTTTGCATAGATACTTATTGGGTCTTGTATCGGATTGACCATGAGAACACTTTAAGAGATTAAAGTCATGTCATAGGTAGTTCTCATTAATGGTGATTAGAAACCGTTCCTCAGAACATGAGCGATTATGTCTGCTCGTTTGAGAATTAGTTCGCATTGATACTAGCTAAACGTCGCACCGTAAAAGGAGGCTATAAAAGCAGTTATTGGGCGTACTATGAATCAAAGTGAGTGTTCATAGATTGCAAGAATGGATTGTCCTCTGTGAGGGGGGAAAATACCCTCTTGGTGACGTGGGCATACGTGGCAAGCATTGCATACGTGGCTGCCAGCAAGACGCGAGGTGGCATTATTCGAACATTACTCCCAACTGGTGGGCTCAAAACGAACGTTACAAACCCTTGATGAAGTCGGCCTTCATTACGCATTTATCATCTAATTATGGGCAATTAAGCATAAACGTTACACTTTATTTGTAAATGCCTATAAAATGGCTTAGTCTTGTCTATTTTACATACATAATTTCCAAGCAATAAACCTACGATTATCCTATGCTATTACAACTTGCTCTCACCATTTTCAATTATCTAGCTCGATCGATTGTTAGCACCTTCATCAAGGCAAGTTCGTCTCTAAGTCGAATTTGCCCAAAACAATTTGGCGCCCACCGTGGGGCTGACAATCAAAAGCAGCTCGATAACACCATTCTAATCACCATGGCCGGAAACACTAGCTCATCCGACGACATTACTCGTCGCTTCGAAGCCATGGAGCAGCGCATCAACATCCTCCAAAAAGAGAATGAAGCGTTGCACTCCCAAGTCAGATCCACTGCCTCCATCACCACCGGATCCCGGTTCCAGTACCGGCGAGACACCTCCGGGTTAAACCGCCGCTTGGATCTTGACGCTGCTCCAGACCATCCCCTCCACATACCCTTTGGCGAACCTGGAGGCCCTGTCCTCGAACAGATCCGCGAATTCGACCCGCTACCGAATCCGCCCCGCTCAAACCCGAGTTGGCTTCCGCCACCTCCAATCCGACCATCCTCTGCGGGGACATCGGCAACAATTGTCGCCACGACGGCTGCCCGGGTCACCCCACCTCAGGTCGGCATGACAACATCCACCATGGTGTCGGTTCCCGCATCCGTTCCGGTGTCTCGTCCGTTGCCCCCTCCAATGATGACCATGTCGATGCCTCTGCCCGTCACACTTCCGGTACAAGGATCAGCGCCAGTAGCTCAAATACCATGGGACCAGCTCTTCTCTCAGCAAGTCGTCCAACCTGAAGTCAACTTAGTCACTTCGGCGCTAGGAGCACCCCCCCTTGGCCCCCAGTTGATGGCGGTTCCTTTGGCCAGCCAGGCGCCACAAGCAGCGTTTCCAAACGCCCTAATGCGATCCGACTCTTCTCGAAACTACTCTCCATACACTCCTCTTAACAGGTCAGTCGTTCCGGTTAGTCACGGTTTCGTAACTCCTTTCCCTTATGTTGCAGGTACCCACGCTACTCAAGGAACGCCCCCATACATGCAACAAGTAGTGCCGCAGTTCACTCCCCATCAACCTCATGGCGTATATCCACAAAATACCTATTATCAACATCTCCAAGCCAGCCTTCCCGAAACTTTCAGCCCTCTCGTCCCAGTGCTCAACAGCATTTGCGAAAACACCAATCACCAACTCCAACAAATCATGACCATGATAAACAAAATCCCAGGAGTGCCAACACCGATCAAGGAAGCCAGCCTAGACAGTTATGCCGACTCCCCTTATGCTGATCCCATTGATGCAATAGATATCCCAAAACGATTCAGCCCACCCAACATGCCTATGTATGACGGGACGTCCGATCCAAGGGAACATATCTTGACCTACAAACAATGGTTGATGACCATTCCAGTCCCCACACACATGAGAGAAGCCAGCCTTTGCAAGGGGTTCGGTTCGACATTGGTTGGGCCCGCCTTGAAGTGGTTAACCAGCCTGCCAAATGGATGCATCATCTCCTTCGCTCATCTCGACAACATGTTCAATCAACAGTTCGCTAGTAGCAGGTGCCTGGAGAAGCAGACAAGCGACTTGTACCGAGAGATCCAACGCCCTGACGAACCCCTGAAAGACTACATAGCCCGGTTCATCAGGGAGAAGGTGACTGTTCCTGAATGTGATGTCCCGACAGCTATCGAAGCGTTCAGGCAAGGATTGTATGGCGAAACCGACCTCTGGAGGGATCTAATCAAATACCCATGTAAGACGTTCGAAGACGCTCAAGCCAAAGCAATGGCCCAAGTAAGGTTGGAAGAGACTCTCCATTCTCGGAAAGGGGGTAATGACTACTCGAAGACGGAAAGACGATTGCCCTATCCCAAGAGAAGCAATGATCGCCCTGCTCCTTATTCCCGACCTCAACACGTAGCAGTGGTGGAAGATGACGACGACTCCGACTGGAAGAGTAGTCCGGACCTGCCTCCAAAAATTAACGAATATTCCTTTTGTGTTGACATTGTAGGTCTGATGAACCACCTCTCGAAGATGGGGAAAGCAGTACAGTGGCCTCCGAAGTCTAGCAAACCCGAATCAAAGAAGGATCCTTCGAAATGGTGTGATTTCCACGCCGACATCGGTCACACCACCAACGACTGCGTCGCGTTGAGAAGAGAAGTGGCCTACCTGTTGAAAAATGGTTACCTCAAGGACGTCATGTCGGACAAAGCTCGCGGTGTTGTCAACAAAGACAAATCTAATTCTCCATCTCGACCTCCTCCACCTCCCCCTCATACTAAAACTGTGAATTTTATTGCTGGAGGTTCTGACATTTGTGGTTTAACTTATTCTGCAGCGAAGAGGCACGCCCGAGAGAGCGAGATAGACAGACCGGCCCGAGCCGTTGCCGCAAAATATCTAACCCCTATATCTTTTGATGAATCTGATGCAGGGGACATCTCGGATAAACATCATGACGGCTTGGTAATATCCATTCCTGTTGGGAACTGCATGGTCAGACGAGTCCTTGTCGACAACGGTAGCTCGACTAACGTGATGATGCTCGACGCCCTCAAGGAAATGGGGCTCAACCCGGATACAAATGTCGTTAAAAAGTCCACCGTGTTGATAGGGTTCAGTGGGGAAGCAAAGACCACCTTCGGAGAAGTCACCCTACCTGTTTATGCTCAAGGAATCAACCAACAGGTAAAATTTTGTGTTATTGATTGCCCTTCATCTTACAACATTATCTTGGGCAGGCCATGGATCCACGACATGAAGGCCATCCCTTCGACGTATCACCAAACCATCAAGTTCCCAACTCGGTGGGGGGTTCAGGAAATCAAGGGAGATCAACAAGAGTCCAAGGAATGCTACAAAGCAGCCCTAAAGCCCTCAGGCACAAATAAAACCTCATTATAGCAATTATAGTTCAGGTCCGAACCAGCAAGCTACGATGAGCCCAAGTCCGAACAACTCGATGAGGTCATCTTGGATCCTGCGAAGCCAGAACAGGTTGCCTTTATTGGATGCGACGTACCTAACGACATCAGGTCGGAACTTATCACGTTTCTCAGAGCCAAAGCAGATTGTTTCGCATGGTCCCATGAAGATATGCCCGGCATCAGTCCAGACGTCATCACTCACAAACTCAGTGTCGACCCCCGACATAAGCCCGTTAAACAAAAGCGGCGGAAGTTCGCTCCAGAACGCATCCAAATTATCAACGATGAAGTTCAGCAACTACTAGATACAGGAAAGATCAGGGAAGTAAAATACCCAGACTGGTTGGCCAATGTCGTCGTAGTCAGAAAAAAGAAAAAAGAGTGTGCATAGACTTCACCGACATCAATAAGGCATGCCTTAAAGATTCTTTTCCCTTACCCCACATCGACGCCATGGTTGATGCTACTGCGGGACATGAGATGCTCACATTCATGGACGCGTTCAGTGGATTCAACCTGATTTTGATGCACCCAGAAGACCAAGAGAAGACTGCCTTCATCACGGAGCGGGGAACTTATTGTTACAAGGTCATGCCGTTCGATTTAAGGAATGCAGGCGCCACCTATCAGCGCCTAGTCAACAAAATGTTCAGAAAACAGCTGGGCGACACAATGGAAGTCTACATCGACGACATGCTTGTAAAATCCAAGAAAGCCTCAGATCACATCACGCATCTCCAACAAGCCTTCGACGTATTGCGAGAGTACATCATGAAGCTCAACCCCACCTAATGCTCGTTCGGAGTCACTTCTGGAAAATTCTTAGGTTACATGGTTACTCAAAGAGGCATCGAAGCTAGTCTTGATCAGATCCGCGCAATCATCAACCTACAATCACCTCAAAACCAGAAGGACGTACAAAAGTTAGCAGGCAGAGTGGCTGCCCTCAACCGCTTCATCTCCAGGTCGTCCGACAAATGCAAATTGTTCTACGACATCCTCGGGAAGAATGAGAAGTTCAGCTGGACCGACCGACACGAAGCTGCATTACAACAACTTAAACAGTACCTGTCAAACCCTCCGCTACTGTCCAAACCAAAAGACAACGAAGAACTACAGGTGTACCTTGCAGTTACGGAGGCGACCATCAGTGCGGTACTAGCACGAGAGGAAGACAGCAAACAGCTACCTGTTTATTACGTCAGTAAGTCTTTACTTATCCTTGCATTAGTCGTCGCTTCTGTTAAATTACGCCCTTATTTTGAATGTCATCCCATCACTGTTAGAACTAACTATCCCATGAAGTCAATCATGAGGAAGCCCGAGTTGTCTGGCAGGATGTCCAAATGGGCAATACAATTAGGTTGTTACGACATCAAGTACGAACCTCGCACAGCCATCAAATCGCAAGCTTTAGCTGATTTTGTGGCTGACTTCAGCCCAAGCCTCCAGCACGAAGTCGACCAAGAAGTCAACATATTGACCGACAACGGTTCTTCGTCAACATGGACTCTACATACTGACGGCTCCTCCAATATACGGGGGACAGGTCTCGACATCGTGCTAAAGTTGCCACAAGGGGACACCATAGTACAGTCTTTCTGTTGCGAGTTCAAAGCTACCAACAACGAGGCGGAGTACGAAGCCTTGATCCTGGGAGTATCATTAGCCCTCGACATGAATATCCACCGACTTGAGGTACGTTGTGATTCTTTATTGATTATCAGCCAGATTAACAGTTCGTGTGCAGCAAAGGACTCGAAGATGCAGGCCTACTTGGAAATAGCAAAAAGGCTCGTGAACAAGTTCGACTCATGCACCTTACAACAAATACCAAGAGACCAAAACACCCAGGCTGACGCCCTAGCCAACCTCGGCTCAAACATCAAACCTAAACTCACTTCCATTCCCGTAGTCCACTTAATGTATCCAGCCATCACCAAAGATAACCTACCCATCACCGAACAGTCCCAACCAACACAAATGCCTTCATGGCGCGACCCCTACATACACTGGCTTAAACACAACACCACCCCACCTGGAGTCACCCACGAAAAAGCCTTCCGCATGAAAGCCTCCAGATTTATCCTAATCCATGGAGTATTGTTCAAAAAATCAGTTGCGGGACCGTACCTGAGATGCCTAGATCATGACGAAATTGAGTCGACATTGCGCAACATACATGAGGGAGAGTGTGGAAATCACGCCGGAGGAAGAAGCTTAGCTCACAAAGCCCTCACCATGGGATATTTCTGGCCCACCATGAAGAAAGACGCAATCGCCTTTGCTAAGAAGTGCGACTCCTGCTAGCGGTTCGCGTCCATCTCTCATCAACCTTGTGAAGTACTCCACCCTATCTTGTCCCCTTGGCCCTTCATGAAATGGGGGATGGACATAGTAGGTCCCTTACCACAAGCGCTAGGACAACGCGTCTTCATGTTGGCAATGACTGATTACTTCTCCAAATGGATCGAAGTAGAAGCTTTCAAGCGAGTTCGAGATAATGAAGTCATCTCGTTCATCAAACGAAATATCCTTAGTCGGTTCGGTATCCCTTCCGAGATCGTCTGCGACAATGGTTCTCAATTTTTCAGCAACAAAACCAAAGAATTCTGCAGTAGGTATAACATCACCTTGTACACCTCAACACCAAGATATCCTCAAGCGAATGGCCAAGCCGAGTCAAGTAACAAAATCATCATCAACAACCTCAAGAAGCGCCTCGACGACGCAAAAGGAAGATGGGCAGACGAGTTACCTATGATCCTTTGGGCCGACAGGACGACGCCCAAGACGGCGGCCAATCACACTCCTTTCTCTTTAGTCTTCGGTTGCGAGGAAGTCATCCCTCCCGAAGTCGAGCTCCCTACAGCAAGAAGTAGTTTCATGGCCCCAAGAATGAACGACTCAGTCTTGGCTTACGACATCGATACTGTTGACGAACTCAGAGAAGCGGCATTGGTCAGGATGGCGTCCTACCAACAAGCAGTCGCAAACAGCTACAACAAGAATGTGAGGGTTCGGGTATTTCAGCAGGGAGATTGGGTCCTACGCAAGGTCTTCCCAAACAAAAAGGATCCTCGACATGGAAAACTAGCCCCGACATGGGAAGGTCCCTACCAGATCGTGAGACGAACAGGTCATGGTGCATACGAGTTGGTTGACAAAGATGGCACATCCATCCCAAGAAGTTGGAATGCGACACACCTAAAACTGTACCATTTCTGAACACTCGAACTTTTTTTGTTTCTAGTTTTTCCTAACACAACATGTACTCTAGCATTCATCGCCATTATGTCGGTACCCCCGAGACAGAGTGGGCACGATATATTACGAAGCCGAGAATATCTCGAGCAGTATTCACTTATAAGTAACAAGAAGTTAAGTTCCTCTCCTCTATCTTTTTTCCCTTTCCTTTCTATATGTTATTACCATTACTGACTTAGGCATCGGAGGGCCCTTGGCTCCACCAAAGGCCAATCCTCACGCCATCATCCTGTTTTGCAGACAACGCCATGACGACACCATAAGTGTACACTTAGAGGGAATGACGAACATAAGAATTCGACCCAACTTCGTCCGTATAATGCCCACATGGCGACGGATTCGACAAGGAAAAAACAGATGAAGCAAAGTGTACAACACAGCATACAGGAAAACAAAAGTCGAAATCGTGCACACATGTTCAGAAAAACAGAGTGAAAGGAAACATTGTTCATTTTATTCAAACATGATTGTATACATTACATATTACAAATCTTACAAACTACAAAACACAATTTAGGCCATTACAAAAACGCCTGGTACACCACAATGTACATTACATACATAATGGAATACAGATCTACATTTTCTACAGCATACATTTTTTGCAGGTTCTCCTTTCACAGGCTGGAGGCGTCACCAAAGTCGAACTCGAGGTATGTGCCCAACCTGCAAAACAAAACACCAAACCACAGCACATTTTTTCCAAACACAAGCAAACAAACACAGGATTGGAAATCCACAAAATATTTACATGACTTGCCCCCTTGGACAAGCCCAAAAACATCCAAAAGACTGCCGCCTTCAAGGCGAAACACATCCACAAATATCTTTTCGACCTTCCCAAAGGCCGAACACACAAAAATATTGTTTAAAACGAGCCATTGTTTAACAAACACACCATTAAAATTTTAAATTTTTGAGGGGGGGGGGGGGGGACAGAACTACTCCTGATGGTCTGCTGGGCCTGCATTCTCCCCTTGTTCGCCATATCCTGGTGCCGCCATCGTCTCGACATTGGGGCTGGTTGCAGTTGCACCCTCCTCAACGTCTTCTTCATCGCTAACGGCACCAGGGGGGATATAGTCCTTGGGGAATGCAGTGTTGAACTGAGCAATGTCTTCGTCAGGAGTCCAGTTCACATGTTTGCCCGCCTTGAACTCCTCCATCATCTCGGCCTTCATTTTCCAAGTGTAGTAACCAGCACACTCGTAAATCCTCGCCTTGACTTTGGAGAGAGACGTCTTCAGCTCGTCGACCTCAGCAACGAGCGTCTCCTTCTCGGCGTTCAACTGTGCGACCTCAGCAGCCTCTTGACTCACCTGCAGCGCCTCAGCTCTTGCCGTCGCCTCCTTGGCCACACCGCCAAGACGACCAGCTTCCTGCTTTGCCTTCTTCATGTCATTTTTCAGTTTTACTATTTGATCTTCTAACATTATGACATGATGACGTGTGGCTAAAGCAGATTGCAGGGCCTATGTGAAAACAAATTATTCAAAGTCACTAAAATGACGAGATGAAGATGGAGGAGACGAAGAATAAAAAAAAAAAAGAGCAAACACATACCCTCCATACATCCGAGACGCTCTCGACAGTTGCAGCAACTGGGGACAAAGATTCCTGGCGCTCCCGGCTTGACGGCATCCAGAGGCGGTCAACCTCAGGCCAAAGCTGAACCGGTGGCGCATCTTCCGACCCGTAGTCGTTAGGGAACTCCACTGCAAGCTTCCTCTTCCGAGATGGAGGCGACAGCTTTTTCTCAGCAGGCAGAAGCGAGCTGGTCTCCCCCGTCATTGTGGCGTCAGTTGAAGCCTTTGGCGGCTTCGGTGGTGACAACACAGTGATGGGTTTGGCTCTAGACACACTTCCCAGTGACTCCAGCCTCTTCCTCAGCAACGCATCCGCAGATGGGGCCTTGTCAGAGCGTGTCGATGGGCCAATACCTGTTGACATCATTTGTTCGACGACTCAGTCTCGTCACAGCAGTTGTAATTTATATTTCATTTTGAAAAGGGCGACGAACCCGAAAAAATGTAAACTAACCCTAATCCATGTTTACCTGTTGATGTCGACATGTTCGCAGGTTCATAAACTTCTTCTTCTTGAGAAATCTCTTCGCGTTCGAACTTGATGCCGATAAAAGCTATGTCCTTTAGAGGGACCCCCAACAGCACATCAGTCTTTTCTATGGCTTCGGCACCGACACCAACTGTGTCGAAAGATGCACCTACAAAAACAAGAAAGTGAGACAAAGTCAAATCAACAAACCCAAAAAACACAAAAATAAATAAAAATACCTCTAGCCATCCATTCCCCCGTCAAGAAGTCGGAGTCGGGTCCTAAACTAGCCAATTCCACAAAAAGGAAACGACCCATCCACCCACGGTCGTTCGACTTGTCCGGACCAAGAAGAGCCTCCCTGTCATCCTTGACATGCAGCAAGTATCTACCAGCCCCATAATTTTGGACCTTGTAGGTGTAAACAAGGTCCTCAACCCGGAACTCCATGTCCAGTTTGCCGGCCAGATGGTCGACCAGGTGCATTACCCTCCAGACCTGCGGCATCAGTTGCGCCGGCGGCACCGCCAGTGCCCTTAGAACTACTCGCACCAGTGGCGAGAAAGGATAAGTATACCCAATTCTGAAGGGGTACTCGTAGAAGCACACCCAGCCGTCCGATACCCAATCGGCCCATTCGTCGGGCTGCGGCAACCGAATTACCGCCGACGGAGGAAAACCACACTCCTCCCTGAGCGCCTCCACATTCTGCTTCCCCCAAGTGGCCGGCCGAGCATTCTTCTTGTCCAAAATGTGGGTAGGGCTGAAGATTGGCCCCTCAACCAGATCGCACTCAACCACCACTCTCTTGTTCTTCGCGCGGGTGGATTCCGTTCCCATTCGTTGCGACATAGAAAAAATCGAAACAAGAAAGAAGAAAGAAAGAAGAAAGGAAGAAGATGGAAACCAAGCAGTTTACCTGGAAAAAGGAAAGAGAAAGAGCGCCGATCGTTTTTTCTTGGAAAGAGAAGAGAGAGATTGCAGAAGTGATTACGGATGTTTGGAAGCGCAGCCTTATTTATTGGCGCATATGGACGGTTGGTCTTTCCAAGGCAAAATTCATCATGTCTCTAACGCCGTCAGCGTTGGGGAGGTTAAGAGGCGGTTTCCATTTTCCTTCCGTGAAACCCATTTTTCCTTTTTGAACTTCCTGGAATAAATTCAAAATGGGTTTGGGGACAATTGTTAGGGGGGAAAATACCCTCTTGGTGACGTGGGCATACGTGGAAAGCATTGCATACGTGGCTGCCAGCAAGACGCGAGGTGGCATTACTCGAACATTACTCCTCACTGCTGGGCTCAAAACGAACGTTACAAACCCTTGATGAAGCCGGCCTTCATTACGCATTTATCATCTAATTATGGGCAATTAAGCATAAACGTTACACTTTATTTGTAAATGCCTATAAAATGGCTTAGTCTTGTCTATTTTACATACATAATTTCCAGGAAATAAACCTACGATTATCCTATGCTATTACAACTTGCTTTCACCATTTTCAATTATCTAGCTCGATTAATTGTTAGCACCTTCATCAAGGCAAGTTCGTCTCTAAGTCGAATTTGCCCAAAGCATCCTCCTATCTTTG
Organism: Spinacia oleracea; assembly: GCF_020520425.1. NCBI lineage: Eukaryota > Viridiplantae > Streptophyta > Magnoliopsida > Caryophyllales > Amaranthaceae > Spinacia > Spinacia oleracea. The sequence goes on along the minus strand of NC_079488.1, from coordinate 60,339,388 downwards.
ATAGGATATGGTGTTGTTGTGTAACAAGGCCTCTCGGAGAGTTAGATACTATAAAATGCATGGCCGTGCTCAGAATGGTTAGGCTTAACCTTCTGCAAAAGTTTGACAGTTGAACTCTGTAATCCGAGAAACACTTCTGGACCTAATAAGGATGGCTTGGATCTTACCTTATGTTCAGTAAGTAACACTAAGTGACAAAGGAATGTGGATGCACACTTGTCTGAATGACAAGTGGGAGATTGAAGGAAATATGTCCTTCACCCAAGGTGCATTAAGTCTAATACCAAGGTTCAGATTAATTGCGAACAATTAATTCAGTGAGATCAAGTGATCGAAACAGCTAGCTGGAGCAATGCTTCCGATCAGTGAGTTCTAATGGATATTGAACTCACAACTTACTCTTGACTGAACCTACAAGGTCACACCAATGACACGTAACAGATCACCGGATTAAATGAATCGGAAATTCATTTAATAGCTTTTCGGGATTTAAGTTGGAAACGTATTATACGATACGACCTTGCATCGGAATCGTATATCGTATCGCGAATATTCGTAAGCTAGGCGAGACGAATAAATCGTGTCGTACGACGGTGATTCGTCGTATACGAAACGATAAATAAATATATCGGTGTAGACACCTACTTTTGTCCCCATTCCCGAAAGGGAATGTTCGATGATGAGAACATAAATCTCCACTTGACAATACGTCTCTTATAAAATAACGAATCTCAATCACCCTTTTCATTTCACCCGAAACTTGCTATTTATAGAAACCTGCTATTTATGGAAACCTGCTAAAAATAGTAACTGCCGTAATGGGTAGTTGTTAAAAGTGGCAAGTCATAAAAGATAGAAACCTGTCAGAATTAGGTGTTGCACTCCAACATAAATCCTAAATGAGATAGAAGTTGCGAGAGAATCTTATTCCTAATACGATTCGAAAATAAGAGTTACGTATTAATTAAAATCCTAACGAGCCTAGAGTTCGTAACGGGCCCAGACGCATCCCGTCATAAAATTAATACGCACTAAAAGACTCGATTAAGTCTCATACACTCCGGATTCTAAGAGTCTGAATCTGACAAAGAAACGGCCCAGACCCTATTTTCAACGCCTGGCTCTGGGCGTTGAAATTCCCTGGGACGTGTTCTTTCCTAATTCCTCGTGGATTAGAGTTCTACAATTCTATCTTTCCACGAACTCTTTTCTATAAATATGGCCCCAAGTTCGACGTGAAAAGAACACACACAATTATTATTATTCTGAGTATTGACTCTAACCCCTAAGCCTAAGCCTCACGCTGCGAAATTGATCACGCGTTCTGTCGTAATCGATCCAAAAAACGAACAGAACTTATCCTGTCCCGTAACCTGAGATTCATTAAATAAAAGGAGAAATAGCAAAGTCAAAGTGGTTAGTTTTCTGAGAACCGTGACGCACCTCTCAAGGGTGCGTCGTAATGTGCCCCTTCGCATGATTTAATTGCTTTCCTCGCCCTTTTATGAACTGTTAAACTAATCAAATCTGATTGTTCTATCACGCCTAATAAAGATAATATGTTGGGAAATTGGATTATCATGCTAGGTCCCTTAAAACAATCTAAAACAGATAATCGCAATCGATTTAGTATTATAAGTTGCATATTTTTTAAATCAACTCAGATTAGTTTAATAGTTAACGCATGTCCCTTCAATTATTTATGCTGAGCTAGTAAGGATATCCTGCCTCTGGAGTTATCGAAGAGCGAGTACTCCTCTCGGTAGTTACAGTCCCCCGAACCCTCAATCTCTACCTTGCGGGTGTATGTTGAGAGATCCCCACACTAGGGATCACAAGGGAACCTATGGCCGTCGTGGTCAAACATAATTGCACTCCCTTTATGTCACGATAACCGGGTTTTGTCAGTTTTTCTCATTGTCGTTAAAAACTGAATGGCGACTCCTATATTACTAGTCAATTAGGTGTAAACTCACAGGAAATCCAATTACACTTGATTTGACAAAAAGAAACGTCACTCCCACGAGGGACTAGGTCACGCATTAGCCTCGTGCTTTTTCAACCCCCTAACAGTGGCGACTCCACTGGGGATAGTGAAGGAAATACTCGTGCTTGTAGGTAATCAAAATAACCGAAGGGTGGAACTATCCTACCCCGCGTTTATTTCCCCATCATGTTGGGACGACCTGAAAATCTGCATATTAATGTGAACGGGCAGAACCGCATAGCAAATCTTGGCTCCCTCAAGGAGTTTGGACTAAGGATACCCATCGCCAACCGGGGGGTGCATACGCTTCGAATGTTGTCCACTCGGCACTTTCGCTAGTAGTACACCCGTCCCAAACCCAATCGCTCGCCCACTAGGTCCCTCTCATTGGTGCATGCCCCCTTGGCTTACATCGTGATTGGCCTCTTGGGCAAAATTCGTCTGTTGAAGGCACTACCTCGACCGGGGCATGTGTTGGATCTGCGATAGAAGCGGTACCAAGCCAGGCGCAAATGCTACCCATAGAAGCCTATCATAAAACTACATGACATGTTATTATTGCCTCATGATGTAATGTTAGTTATGTGTAGCGAAATATATGATTGTGTCTGACAAACAATGTTAGAAAACCAACGACCTTAAAAAAATTGCCCAAACATTCATAATCCAATTGACCAAAGAGTTATACTAAAATACGTGTTCCGCAAACCCGAACGATCGCCACAAAAATAAGCGACGCTCGGGATGGCCCGTAACGAATCCCACAAAACGCTGTAACGCGTAAAGGACGTTATTAGGCAAGCACGCAAAATCAAAGTCGCATAAACAAAAAATATACGCAAACAAGAAAACGAGCACCAGCCAGGGATGCATTTTCAACGCCCCTGGCTGGGCGCCAATATTTCTCACGCCCTACGCTGGGCGCTGAAGTTGCTGCCTGGCCTTTTGGTCAGGCGCAGCAGCCTCGGTGCCTGCGCATAAAAAAATATACGTAGCAAAAAAACTATTCGTAAAGATTGCTGCAAGGGCGTATGAAAGGCACTCGATTCTAAAAGCGACTAAAAAAAATATAAAATAAATAACTCTTTGTGTCGTCATTAGGCCTCCTATGACGACAATGTTCGGCATCAAAACCGAGCATGCTAATTAAAATAACCTTGAATGTCACAATGGGCAAAAAATTCGAAAAATGATGTTCAAATAAAGTCTTTAAGGAAAAATAATTTTCGAATAAAAAATAAATCCGAGTCTAGACTAGGCTATGCCAAAATACAATCTAAATCCTAAGTCTTAGTTGTCTTATCTATAGAATCGGTCCTAATGCTTGGTGTCGTTCTGCAAGTTAAAAGGTTAAACCATATTGAGTCTCCCTTCCTAACATTTAAATCAATAAGCACCCATATGTAATTGTCATCCCTTGCTAAGAATCTACGGCCTCAATACACTCTCTCACCAATAAAAAGAATATATTATGTAATTCAAGTATTTGCAAAATGGAAACGGTCACATTCTGAAAATCATTCCCCCATAGTCGCACAACCCCCAAAGTGAACCTAAGGTGTCAATACCATTAGCAAAAATTTTATGGCCTCAAGGCTTATGATCACATTGGTGTTAGGTTATGATACATATGACAATTCATAAATCATGCGGAAAAACCATAAAGCCAGGAAAGCATATTATTTACACATAAGCATTTAGCATAGTTTAGATGCATACACTTTGTTGCGTGCCTTCCCTAGCTGCGCCCGAACCGAACAAGAACAAGTCTTTAGGACTCCAAATGTCGTCCCTCCGTAGATAGTCCACAGCACGTCCGGATCCGCCTTAAGCTTGACCAACTAGGATCGCCCTTAAGGTACTTAGAATTTTCGGCTATTGTAGGCAATTATATGACTGAATTTTTGCTCTCAAAAATCACTTTGAATACTTGAATCGTGTATACAAATAATGACCCTAGGCCCTTATTTATAGAGGTATGGAAAAGGAATTGTAATCCTACTAGGATGTGGATTTGTTAATTAGAACTTTATTAGGACTCTAAATAACAAAGCAAATCTAATAGGATTAGGATTTTAATCTTCGCACGAATCCTAATAGGATTAGGATTTCCCGCACACGCATCGTACAAGCCGTGCACCTGCGCAGGCCTTGCGGCCCACGACAAGCGCACAGCCCATGTGCGGTGCTGCGTGCGCGCGCGCCCTTGGCTGGGCCTGGCCTTGCGCTGGGCCTGGTCGAGGCGTGCGTTGCTGCGTGCGGCTCGCTGGGCGATGGCCTGGCTTCGTGCTGGGCCTTCGTCTAGCGGGCCTCGTCTGATGCTAATTCGTACGATACGCTTCCGATTAAATTCCCGATTCCGGAATTCATTTCCGATACGAACAACATTTAATATTTCCGATTCCGGAATTAATTTCCGTTTCGAACAAATATTTAATATTTCCGTTTCCGGAATTATTTTCCGATTCCGATAATATTTCCGATTCTGACAATATTTCCGTTTCCGGCAATATTTCCGATTCCGGCAATATTTCCATTTCCGATAATATTTTCCGATACGTACCATGTTTCCGTTTCCGGCAACATCTACGACTTGGATAATATTTATATTTCCGATACGATCCATATTTCCGTTTCCGGCAATATCATCGTTTCCGGAGTATTCATTTCTTGCCTGTGACGATCTCAGCTCCCACTGAAACCAAGATCCGTCGATTCCGAATATCCATAGATGGAGTATTTAATGCCATTAAATACTTGATCCGTTTACGTACTATTTGTGTGACCCTACGGGTTCAGTCAAGAGTAAGCTGTGGATTAATATAATTAATTCCACTTGAACTGAAGCAGCCTCTAGTCAGGCATTCAGCTCACTTGATCTCACTGAATTATTAACTTGTTAATTAATAATGAACCGCATTTATTAGACTTAATATTATATGCATACTTGGACCAAGGGCACTATTTCCTTCAGTCTCCCACTTGTCCTTAGGGACAAGTGTGCATTTCCTAATTCCTTTGTCGCTCGATGCTTGCTCTTGAACATAAGGTAAGAGTTGTCATCCTTATTATGTCCAGAGGTGTTCCTCGGTTTCAGAGTTCAACTGATCAAATAAACAGATAATCATAGCCTATGATTCATCCGAGCACGGCCATGCATTTCACAGTTTCTAGCTCTCCGAGTGGCCTTGTACAACTTTTAAGCATCTCATCCCGATTTATGGGAGGACAATCCCAATCTTGCGATCTTGAGATTAGACTTCGTTTGATAGGTGATTACCTGAGCGTTGCCTTTATAGCCTCCTTTTACGGTGCGACGGTTGGTCAACGTCAAAGCAACCAGTTCTCAACAAGTAATCTCAAATCACTCAGGTATTGAGGATTCAGTGTCTAATAATTTTAATGAAATTTACTTATGACAGATTTTCATCTCTTACAGTAAAGTTTCATAGGTCTTGTCCGATACTAGTCTTCCCAAAGTAAGTATCTATGCAAATGATTATGACATTGCCATGTCCACATAGTTCAAGAAACAGAACTACTAGTCATCTTGCATTCTAATCGTCTAACGTTTTCTATGCGTCCAATTTTATAGAAAACTCCGACTAGGGACCATTTTCAACCTTTGACATTCAAGTTCACTTGATAGACATCTCTTAGTCACAGGACTGGACCTGACAGTCTATCTTGAATATATCGTCAAATTGAAGGGACTCATCATTTAATAAACCACAAATTAAATGGAAAAATGAATTCTCTTCATTTATTGTGAATGATTAACCAATAATGTTTTACAAAGATTTAAACTCTAAAACTTTAAAACATTAAACAGGGATATCAAAGCCATTCTCCAATATGCTTGATTCCCATAGCTGCTATGTGCGAGTTGTGCTTCGCCTGCGGCAGAGGTTTAGTCAATGGATCTGATATGTTGTCATCAGTTCCAATCTTGTTTATCTCGACTTCTTTTCTTTCAACGAACTCTCGTAGAAGGTGAAATCTACGAAGTACATGCTTGACTCTCTGGTGGTGTCTAGGCTCCTTTGCCTGTGCAATAGCTCCGTTATTATCACAATACAGGGCTATTGGTCCTTTAATGGAGGGGACTACACCAAGTTCACCTATGAACTTCCTTAGCCATATAGCTTCCTTTGCTGCTTCATGTGCAGCAATGTACTCCGCTTCAGTTGTAGAATCCGCAATGGTGCTTTGCTTAGCACTTTTCCAGCTTACTGCACCTCCGTTGAGGCAGAAGACAAACCCAGACTGTGATCTGAAATCATCTTTGTCGGTTTGGAAACTTGCGTCCGTATAGCCTTTAACAACTAATTCATCATCTCCACCATAGACCAGGAAGTCATCTTTGTGCCTTTTCAGGTACTTCAGAATATTCTTGGCAGCAGTCCAATGCGCCTCTCCTGGGTCTGACTGGTATCTGCTCGTAGCACTGACTGCGTACGCAACATCCGGGCGTGTACATATCATAGCATACATTATTGAACCAATCAATGATGCATATGGAATCCCATTCATTCGTCTACGCTCATCAAGTGTTTTTGGGCACTGAGTCTTGCTTAGACTTATTCCATGAGACATGGGTAGGTAGCCTCGCTTGGAGTCTGCCATCTTGAACCTATCAAGCACCTTATTGATATAAGTGCTTTGACTAAGTCCAATCATCCTTTTAGATCTATCTCTGTAAATCTTGATGCCCAATATGTACTGTGCTTCTCCTAGATCTTTCATCGAAAAACATTTCCCAAGCAAAATCTTGACAGAGTTCAACATAGGAATGTCATTTCCGATAAGTAATATGTCGTCGACATATAATACTAGGAAAGCAATTTTGCTCCCACTGACCTTCTTGTATACACAAGATTCGTCTGCGTTCTTGATGAAACCAAAGTCACTGACTGCTTCATCAAAACGTATATTCCAGCTCCTGGATGCCTGCTTCAATCCGTAGATTGACTTCTTTAGCTTGCATACCTTTTTAGCATTCTTTGGATCCTCAAAACCTTCAGGCTGTGTCATAAACACAGTTTCTGTTAAAACGCCGTTTAAGAAAGCAGTTTTGACATCCATCTGCCATATTTCATAATCGTAATATGCAGCGATTGCTAACATTATCCGAATAGACTTTAGCATTGCAACTGGTGAAAATGTTTCATCGTAATCCACACCGTGGACTTGCCTGTAACCTTTTGCAACCAATCTAGCTTTGAAAACTTCAAGTTTCCCATCCTTGTCCTTTTTCAGTTTGAAAACCCATTTGCTTCCAATGGCTTGGTAGCCATCTGGCAAATCGACCAAATCCCATACTTGGTTTTCAGACATGGAGTCTAATTCAGATTGCATGGCTTCTTGCCATTGCTCGGAGCTAGGGCTCGTCATAGCTTGTTTGTAAGTCGCAGGTTCATCACTTTCAAGTAATAGAACGTCATAGCTCTCGTTCGTCAAAATACCTAAGTACCTTTCCGGTTGAGATCTATATCTTTGCGATCTACGCGGGGTAACATTTCTAGATTGACCATGATTCTCACCAGATTCTTCTAAAGATCTCTGAGTTTCATCCTGAATGTCATCTTGAGCATTCTCTAAAGTTTTTTGTTCGACTCGAATTTCTTCGAGGTCTACTTTTCTCCCACTTGTCATTTTGGAAATGTGATCTTTCTCCAAAAAGACACCATCTCGAGCAACAAACACCTTGTTCTCAGATGTATTATAGAAGTAATACCCCTTTGTTTCCTTTGGATAGCCCACAAGGATACATTTGTCAGATTTTGGATGAAGTTTGTCAGAAATTAATCGTTTGACGTATACTTCACATCCCCAAATCTTAAAAAAAACACATTTGGAGGCTTTCCAAACCATAATTCATATGGAGTCTTTTCGACAGCTTTAGACGGAGCTCTATTTATAGTGAGTGCAGCTGTATTTAGTGCATGTCCCCAAAATTCTAATGGAAGTTTGGCCTGACCCATCATTGACGTGACCATGTCTAGCAAGGTTCTGTTCCTCCGTTCCGACACACCGTTCCATTGTGGTGTTCCAGGAGGAGTCAATTTTGATAGAATTCCACATTCTTTCAGATGGTCATCAAATTCATAGCTCAGATATTCACCGCCTCTGTCAGACCGCAGTGCCTTAATCTTCTTGCCTAATTGATTCTCTACTTCACTCTGAAATTCCTTGAATTTGTCAAAGGATTCAGACTTATGCTTCATTAGGTAGACATAACCATATCTACTGAAGTCATCAGTGAAAGTGATAAAGTAGCTGAAACCACCTCTAGCATTTGTGCTCATTGGTCCACATACATCTGTATGGATTAAACCCAATAGTTCATTTGCTCTTTCTCCAACTTTAGAGAAAGGTTGCTTTGTCATTTTGCCAAGTAAACATGATTCGCATTTACCATAATCCTCTAAGTCAAATGGTTCTAGAATTCCTTCCTTTTGAAGTCTTTCTAAGCGTTTCAAGTTTATATGGCCTAATCGACAATGCCACAGATAGGTGAGATCTGAATCATCCTTTTTGGCCTTTTTGGTATTTATGTTATATACTTGTTTGTCGTGATCTAATAAATAAAGTCCATTGACTAATCTAGCAGATCCATAAAACATCTCTTTAAAATAAAACGAACAACTATTGTCTTTTATTAAAAAGGAAAATCCCTTAGCATCTAAGCAAGAAACTGAAATGATGTTTTTAGTAAGACTTGGAACATGGAAACAGTCTTCCAATTCCAAAACTAGCCCGGAGGGCAACGACAAATAATAAGTTCCTACAACTAATGCAGCAATCCGTGCTCCATTTCCCACTCGTAGGTCGACTTCACCCTTGCTTAACTTTCTACTTCTTCTTAGTCCCTGTGGATTGGAACATAAGTGTGAGCCACAACCTGTATCTAATACCCAAGAAGTTGAATTAGCAAGTATACAGTCTATAACGAAAATACTTGAAGATGGAACGACTGTTCCGTTCTTCTGATCTTCCTTTAGCTTCAAGCAATCTCTCTTCCAATGCCCCTTCTTTTTGCAGTAGAAGCATTCGGATTCAGAAGTGGGTTGACTGACCTTCCTCTTTACAGATTTGGCGCCAGTTTGCTTAGTTGGGCTGGCCTTGTTACCACCTTTCTTAGCATTCCTCTTCTTTCCAGATTTCTTGAACTTGCCCCCACGCACCATAAGCACATCCTGCTTATCACTTTTGAGCGTCTTTTCAGCGGTCTTCAGCATACCGTGAAGCTCAGTGAGCGTTTTGTCCAGACTATTCATACTGTAGTTCAGTTTGAACTGATCATACCCGCTATGAAGAGAATGGAGGATGGTGTCTATAGCCATTTCCTGAGAAAATTGCTGATCCAGCCGACTCATATTCTCAATGAGTCCAATCATTTTGAGAACATGTGGACTTACGGGCTCGCCTTTCTTAAGCTTGGTCTCAAGAATTTTCCTATGAGTCTCGAATCTTTCGACTCGAGCCAGATCTTGGAACATGTTCTTCAACTCACTGATGATTGTGAAAGCATCTGAGTTGATGAACATTTTCTGCAGATCTGCACTCATGGTGGCGAGCATTAGACATTTCACATCCTTGTTGGCATCAATCCAACGATTGAGGGCTGCCTGAGTGACCCCGTCGCCTGCGGCTTCGGGCATCGCCTCTTCTAGGACATACTCCTTTTCTTCCTGCATAAGAACTATTTGCAAGTTCCTTTGCCAGTCAAGGAAGTTTTTCCCGCTCAACTTCTCCTTTTCGAGAATTGATCGAATGTTGAATGAATTGTTGTTTGCCATATTTAAAACTACAATTGAAAAGAATAAACAAATAAATAACCATTCACAGTTTCTCTTAATAAACTTAAATTCTAGCATACATGCATAATTCAATGTTCATTAAGCATTTTATTCAAGTTATGTGTTCCGGCAGGTGTGAATAAAATGATTCCAAGATCCTAAAATCATTGAAGAACTAAGCACAGTTTGTCGACTTAGTCCTAAAACATCTTAGGTAAGCAAAAGCCTTTTGCTAATAGTCTAGAAACTATTCTTGGTTGATAGGTACGTCTAAGAACTTATTAGGTAAACCTGTCGATTTTGCCACGACATAAAAGGACTCCTTACTTATATCGTTGAGTTTCACCAAAACTAACATGTACTCACAATTATTTGTGTACCTTGCCCCTTTAGGACCAATAAGTAACACCTCGCTGAGCGAAAACTATTACTAGATTGATGTAAAGGATATCCAAGCAAGTGTATATTTTGGCATGGCACCTTTTAACTCAATTTTTAAGTTTGGAACTTAAGGCTCTTACTATGTTGGTTAGATTTTAAGTGAACTAAAATCCTTAATCATGCAACATAATCAAGCTTTGATCTCATGCATTTTAAGACATATTTAAAAGCAATAAATAACTTAAAACATGCATAAGATAAATGTGATCTAGTATGGCCCGACTTCATCTTGAAGCTTTGACTTCAAAGTCCGTCTTGAAAATCTCCGTGGGAGGCACCATTTTCTTCAAATAGGATAAGCTATAATTAAAACTAATTACAACTATTTGATGGTACGCAGACCATATTTGAATTGAAAAACAACTTTGGTACTTTAGACCAATTACATTCAAATTAATGGTACGCAGACCATATTTTCTATCCTATTTGGGCCATACTAGTCACTTCATAACCTGCAAAACAGTACATATACAATATATACCATTCACCCATTCATTATCATGAATGGCCCACATAGCTGGTTAGTAAAACACATTATTGCATCACATAAACATTTGCAACAATTAATCAAGGGCACCAATAATCTACAAATTATTCAGTCCTTATTAATTCTAATCAAGTTGTTTTACCTTAAGGATTTGTAGACCAAATCAAGAATTTATGACTAAAAAGGGCACCCACTTAAACCAATAAATTCATATGCTTTACTAATTTTAAACATAAAAATGTATTTCTAGTCTAACCGGAAACATACAAATTTAATTAAAATTTAAAGCTCATATAAATTTAAAATTGAATCCAAAAAGTTTAATTTAATTTCAGTCGTATTTAAATTAATTCATGATTTTAATTTTAGTAAAATAATTAGAATAAATAAAATTTATTATAATTACAATATTCAAAATTAAAATCCAAGAAAATAATTTAAATTAATAATTTTAAAATTAATTAAAATTACGTAAATTGAAAAATTCAAATTAAAATTTCAAAACGATCTAATCGCAACGCAACAATCCCACGCAACGCACGCCCATGAGCCACACGCACACAGCCATCGCTGGCCATGTGCCCGTAGCCCATGCGATGTGTCGCATCGCTGCTGCTCACCATCGCAAGGCATCAATCGAACACGCGAGCTGGTGCTCGCTGCGCGCGCCAGCGCTTGATGCACGCGAGCCATCGCTCGCTGCGCTCGCTCGCCAGCGCTCGATCCATGCGAGCCATCGCTCGCTGCGCGCCTGCCTTTCCCGCACGCGAGCTTGCGCTCATCGCACGAGGCAGCAGTATGCGAGCTGGCGCTCGCTGCGAACGAGCCATCGACGCTGTGCGTAGCGCTCGTGGCACGCGAGCTTGCGCTCTCTGCGCGCGAGGCTCTGCATGCTTGCGCGAGGCAGTGCGCGCTGTGGCGCAGCACGCTTGCTGCCCACACGCGACTGCTCGTGCCTTGCTCTCTCCCCTGCCCACACGCCCATGGCTCACAGCCCACGACACAAGGCAGGGCTGCTGCCTTGTGCTCGTGCACCATGCCCTTGCTCGCTGCATTCGTACCGCATGGGCGACGAGCTCCCGTGCTCGTCGTCGCATGCCCGCACTATACAACACCCCTTAAGGGTAACACGTAGCGTCCATTGCTTTGTGCGTGCAAGTTATATGAGCGAGTCGCATAAAATTAAAAATTTATATTCAAAATTAATGACAAATTAATAAATAATATTAATTTCCTAATTTTAGGGCGAAAAATCGAAAATTTATTATTTAATTGATTTCCGATTAACATGGATTCAAGTCTAGGTAATAAAAATTTAAAATTTAACATAAATTTACAATTTTTATGGTGGTTTTTAATCATAGGTATCTAATTAAATTATAACTAATTATGAAAATCAAATTAATTCTAAATTATTCCAATTTTCAACAAATTAATCATAATTACAAATTAGATTGCATAATTAACAAGGCTAGGCATTCAAACTTGTTAAACATATACAGTAGGTCAATCAAAAATTCAAGATTTATCAACAAGAATCGCAAATATTTAATTTAACATCTTAAATTTACGAAATTTTGCATTCGAAAAACTAAAACCTCCAAATAGTCATAGTTAGGCTTCGAATTTGAGAATTCTGGGTTCGGCCGAAAAATAATTTTTTTGTCAAAATTTTAGAATGCCTTTTACATGCGGAATTGACACAAAAATCACTCGATTTGGATGAGTAACGAAGAAACTGCCGAAAAACTGCGTACGTATAATTAAATAAACGCAATTTGCAATTAATTAACAATTACGAAAATTAATCACCCCTTATAATTCTTGCAAATTTGTAATATTTAACCATGTTTATGCAATTTAGATTATGAAAATAATAAGAGGCTCGTGATACCACTGTTAGGTTATGATACATATGACAATTCATAAATCATGCGGAAAAACCATAAAGCCAGGAAAGCATATTATTTACACATAATCATTTAGCATAGTTTAGATGCATACACTTCGTTGCGTGCCTTCCCTAGCTGCGCCCGAACCGAACAAGAACAAGTCTTTAGGACTCCAAATGTCGTCCCTCCGTAGATAGTCCACAGCACGTCCGGATCCGCCTTAAGCTTGACCAACTAGGATCGCCCTTAAGGTACTTAGAATTTTCGGCTATTGTAGGCAATTATATGACTGAATTTTTGCTCTCAAAAATCACTTTGAATACTTGAATCGTGTATACAAATAATGACCCTAGGCCCTTATTTATAGAGGTATGGAAAAGGAATTGTAATCCTACTAGGATGTGGATTTGTTAATTAGAACTTTATTAGGACTCTAAATAACAAAGCAAATCTAATAGGATTAGGATTTTAATCTTCGCACGAATCCTAATAGGATTAGGATTTCCCGCACACGCATCGTACAAGCTGTGCACCCGCGCAGGCCTTGCGGCCCACGACAAGCGCACAGCCCATGTGCGGTGCTGCGTGCGCGCGCGCCCTTGGCTGGGCCTGGCCTTGCGCTGGGCCTGGTCGAGGCGTGCGTTGCTGCGTGCGGCTCGCTGGGCGATGGCCTGGCTTCGTGCTGGGCCTTCGTCTAGCGGGCCTCGTCCGATGCTAATTCGTACGATACGCTTCCGATTAAATTCCCGATTCCGGAATTCATTTCCGATACGAACAACATTTAATATTTCCGATTCCGGAATTAATTTCCGTTTCGAACAAATATTTAATATTTCCGTTTCCGGAATTATTTTCCGATTCCGATAATATTTCCGATTCTGACAATATTTCCGTTTCCGGCAATATTTCCGATTCCGGCAATATTTCCATTTCCGATAATATTTTCCGATACGTACCATGTTTCCGTTTCCAGCAACATCTACGACTGGGATAATATTTATATTTCCGATACGATCCATATTTCCGTTTCCGGCAATATCATCGTTTCCGGAGTATTCATTTCTTGCCTGTGACGATCTCAGCTCCCACTGAAACCAAGATCCGTCGATTCCGAATATCCATAGATGGAGTATTTAATGCCATTAAATACTTGATCCGTTTACGTATTATTTGTGTGACCCTACGGGTTCAGTCAAGAGTAAGTTGTGGATTAATATAATTAATTCCACTTGAACTGAAGCGGCCTCTAGTCAGGCATTCAGCTCACTTGATCTCACTGAGTTATTAACTTGTTAATTAATACTGAACCGCATTTATTAGACTTAATATTATATGCATACTTGGACCAAGGGCACTATTTCCTTCAATTGGGTCACGACTATCATAGTCCTCTCGAGCCACTCGCTCCATGAAGTATTCCTAAGTACGGACTAAAAGATTTTCCATGAATGCAACATGACAAACCATGAAAATACCTAAATCGGCATGCCATAAGGCTACCATTGGGGTAAAGCAATACACACTAAGAGAGAAGCCGCACTAATGATTATAGTCTTGCAAAAATGAAAATTCGATCTCCCCAATTAACTACCTTGCCAACATTAAGCAAAATGGTGCGTGACAAATGAACACCCAAGGGTTAAAATCTAAAGTGTCAACCAACGAAAGTTATGGTCCAATTAGCCTAAGTCTGAAAGTTACCTGGTCAAGTATTATAGGCTTACGCCAAGTCATTATTTTGAGTCTATGCCACCTCCTTGTATTCAGACACGGGTTATAATCAGAAAAATTAATGAAAGTTCGAGTCCAAATCACAACTTCAAATTAAATCCCGAAAACTGGAATCTGAAAAGAAGCAAAAAAAATTTATTTTCGATGTAATTCTTTCGTTAAATTTCAATAAGGTAAAAACAACATTTTGAATCTACGTTATTTGCACATTTAAGAAACAACTAAATACGCTTGCAAAGTAAGGAAATTTAAAGGTCCACCCTAGACCTACTAAAATTAAAGGTCCACCCTAGGCCAACTAAAATTAAAGGTCCACTATAGGCCTATCAAACGAGGCTCACTCTGTCTCTCCTCGTGACTCAAAGACCACAACCATCTACCTTTTAGCCCAAATATAAAAAATTTTGAAGGATTTATATTGGGGAGAAATCCCAAGCAAAAAGAGAAAATAGAAAGAGAAAAGGGGAGAGCGAAAAGAGCGAGCCATGAAGTACTTAGCCCGTACCTCCCAAAGTGCGAAATTTACCCAAGTAAACGAAGGGAAAGAATTGAGTTAGCCCGTACCTCCCAAAGTGCGGAATTTACCCAAGCAAACGAAGGAAAAGAATTGAGTCAACCAATCCAAATCATAAAATTCTACGATGTCTACCCTTTCCGATCCTTATGTCCTTCACCAAAGGTGCATTAAGTCTAATACCAAGGTTCAGATTAATTGCGAACAATTAATTCAGTGAGATCTAGTGATCGGAACAGCTAGCTGGAGAAATGCTTCCGATCAGTGAGTTCTAACGGATATTGAACTCACAACTTACTCTTGACTGAACCTACAAGGTCACACCAATGACACGTAACAGATCACCGGATTAAATGAATCAGAAATTCATTTAATAGCTTTTCGGCATTTAAGTTGGAAGCGTATTATACGATACGACCTTGCATCGGAATCGTATATCGTATCGCGAATATTCGTAAGCTAGGCGAAAGGAATAAATCGTATCGTACGACGGTGATTCGTCGTATACGAAACGATAAATAATATATCGGAAATATAATAAACGCGAATACGAAGAGCGGCCCACGAGCCGAGTGCACGAAGCACTCGAGGCCCATGGGCGCGCGCTAGGCGAGCAAGCAAAGGCCAAGGCAACACGGCAGCGCTGGCCCATGGCCGAGCGGAGCTGCGCGCGGGCCTATGCAGCGACACAGCCACAACAGCGAGGCCCATGGCCCAACGCGCTGTGCTTGTCTCACGCGTGGCTTGCTGGCCGGCCTTGCCTCCGGGCTTGGTCGGTTAGTAAGGTTATGTAAATAACCTTATGACCTAATTTCCAACTTACTGAAAACACAATTCAGATTACTCAAAACCCTAGAGACACAGAGAACCCTAATTCTCTCTGTGCCTCCAAAGTGAGTTCATCCCAAAAGGCAAAGTATCTTGATTAATTGTCTAAGCTACGATTATCAAGATGGATCTGATCGTGTCGGTGAACCAAGTAGAGGAACGACAATTGGATTTCTTTATTCGTGTTCGTTGACGGATTACTGAGGAAAACACGCTTCGAATGTAAGTATGCTTAATCTGTGCTTTATACATGTTTCCTGGCTTTGGGGATTGTTCCGCACATGTTATTATGTTTAACTGTATTCCCCTACAGTGGTATCATGAGCCTTATGTATTCAAAGCATGAATTAGCATGATTATTATTGTTTTTGCATTGTCGAAATTTTAGGAATTTTGTTGATTTTTCGAAATTTTTTCGAATTATTGGATTAATTGCGAAATTGGCAGTTCCGAAATAAAAAATATTCGCTTTTTCGATTTTTAAAACCCTAATCTGATGGAAAACGATTTTCTAAGATCAACTCATGAGAATAGAATTGCAAAAACAGACCTCGAAGCATCAGTTTGTGGGAGTTTTTGTTAATTTTTTATTAAAAATTAAATGTGTCGGACAGTAATTCAATTAATAGGTCGACCTGAACTACTCCGAATTGCTTGAAATTTTGACACAATGTTTCTGGGTATATGCTTGATCTATGGTAAAAATTTCAGATTTTTCCGATAAGTATAATCCCTAATTTTGCCTTTCCCCAATTCGTAAAATTTACAACCCTAATTGAGTTTTAATTAATTAATAATTCGGTTAATTGGGGAAAGGGGTATAATTTCATGGGTCAGTGGCTAATTTTAAAAATTATTGGATTAAAATTTTGAATGGTTTCGTTAATTTTAATCGCACTTAAATCAAATTATTAATAATCTGAAATTTAATTGTTTATGAACGACGATATAAAGTTTCGGATTTTATTAATTAAAAGTTCAAACTTTAAAGTTGATTCGATCGTTATTAAAAGTTTGAATATTATTAGCCCTTGATTTATTAATTTTACAAAATTGGATTGTCGTTAAAGTTTATTAAATCGTTAAAAATTGTTGTTTTTCAAAATTAAATCGTAACCTTTTTGAAAAACAAAATTAATGCAAGTTCGTGAATTAAATTTAATTTTAATTAAGTTGGTCTGTTTTACGAACCAAAAACACGAACATGGGCATGATGGAAGTATGGCTCGTCGAGCCATACGAGGCCATTGTGCTCGCCGCGCCATGCGACACGGGCAACAGCACAAGGCTGCGTGCCTCGTGCGCGCTAGGCAAGGAAGGGGCAGGCATGTTGCTTGCGGGGCTGCGACGAAGCAAGCACAAGGCTTGCGACGTCCAGCACACTCGACGAACAACACACACGCAGCGCAGGGGCAGCTAGGCTGCGGGTACGCGAGCGTGCGCGTGAGCGATGGGCAGGGGCGCGCGGGCAGTGCTCGTGTGCTCTTGGGCCTCTCGCACGACGGGCTGGGCGCAAGCCTAGGCCGTTTAATTAAACTTTTTTTTTGAATCGTTTAATTAGTTGGGCTTTGTATATTTGCATTAATTTGGGCTAACGGGATATTTAATTTAATATTTTATTTGCTTAGGGACGGGCCGCGAGTTTTAATTTAATATTTCATAATTAATTATCCGGAATAATTATTGGTTTGAGTGGGAGCCACTAAATGAAATTAAAATGAAATAATTGTTTTAATTGTTTCGTAGGTCGCATTATTTTAATTAAATTCGATTTGAATTAGAATAAAGTCTAAGGATTAATAATTTGGAAATTGATTAATCTTTTAGGACGCGTTTATGTGAACGTGAATTTTAATTAATTCACCTAAATACTTGCATATCAACATGGGCCATTCGTTTTAGCATACGAATGGGTGAATACGTAGAATATATATTTTATGCAATGCAGGTACTCCAAGTGACTTGTATGGCAAAATTTAGGATAGTCAAATACGGTCTGCGCACCGTTCTATCTTTGAATGTAAAGTTTTAAATATGGTCTGCGTACCATGGAAATTTTGATGTAATTTATTATTTTCAAGTATTTCTAAGTTTAGAACTTTAAGTTAGCATTTGAACGAAGATTCAAGACGATGCCAAGCTAACAAGGAGGTGATGAAGATTGGATGCTTCAAGACAAGAAGTTTTGGGCCATACTAGATCACCAATTATTTATGCAATTTAATATATATATTATGCGTGAATGTATGAATGTATGTATGCTTTGCATGAACAGGTTGTTTCCTATGAATCGATTAGTTTTAAGTTCACTAAATAATCGAACCAACATAGAAACAACTAGGTCCAAGTAATATTGAGTTTTAAAAATTGCCTTCCAAATCAACACTTACAAAAATCTAGGGATCTAAGATAGTA
The DNA here is from genome assembly GCF_020520425.1 of Spinacia oleracea. Lineage (NCBI taxonomy): Eukaryota > Viridiplantae > Streptophyta > Magnoliopsida > Caryophyllales > Amaranthaceae > Spinacia > Spinacia oleracea. Next base: position 60,321,291 of record NC_079488.1, on the reverse strand, counting down.
GGTTTACGCTAAAGCGAGGTGCTATTTTAGTTGACTTAGGTGATAAGGCGTCCTAAAGGAGCACGTTGATTGTTGTTACAAATCAAACAACAATGGCATTAAGTTGTGGCAATGGGATAAATTATGGCATTAATTTATTAACCAAGAGTAATTTGGAGATTACTAGCAATACGTTTTGCTTACCTAAAATCTTAAACTACTTAAGACATGCTAAAGTGCTTAAGGATTTAGGACTTTTGAGGTCCTGGAATCGTTTCATTCATTTAGGACCATGTTTTTGCTTTTTGCATGAATGAAATGTTTTAATAGCTTTAATGATTGCATGTTTTGCTTTTATTTCAAAGTTATTGAATTGTATGAATGGTTACTTATTGGAAATTCTTTTCGATTGTAGTAATAAAAAATGGCCGCAAACAATAACACTTTCAACCTGCGTTCAATTCTCGACAAAGAGAAGTTGAATGGCAACAATTTCCTCGACTGGCAAAGGAACTAACAAATAGTTCTTATGCATGAGGAAAAAGAATATGTCCTTGAGGAAGAGTTACCGGAAGAGGCTGGGCCGGAGGTAACTCAAGCTGCCCTTAATCGTTGGATTCAGGCCAACAGGGATGTCAAATGTGTGATGCTTGCATCCATGAGGCCTGAACTTTAGAAAACGTTCATTAACTCGGATGCTTACCAAATCATCTCGGAGTTGAAGAACATGTTTCAGGACCAAGCCAGAATCGAAAGATTCGAGACTCAGAGGTTGATCCTTGAGACTAAGATCAAGAAAGGAGTACCAGTGAGCCCACATGTTCTTAAAATGATTGGACTCTTTGAGAACATGAGAGCTCTAGATTCTGATGTCTCAAATGAAATGGCTATTGACATCATTCTCCATTCGCTTCATAATGGCTATGATCAGTTCAAGTTGAATTACAACATAAACAGCATGGAAAAATCTCTTACTGAGCTTCCACTACTAGAAAAGGGGATTTTAACGACAAACTTTTTCGTCGTTATAAGTCGAAAAAGTCGTCGTTAAAACTTTTAACGACGAACAAAGTTCGTCGTGATTTTTGTCGTAATAGCTTCCGACGTTATTAGTATTAACGTCAACGTTCGTCGTGAATTTTACACGACGAAATTATTGTTCGTCGTTATTTATTAACGACAAAAAGGTTGTTCGTCGTTATTTATTAACGACAAAAAGGTTGTTCGTCGTTATTTATTAACGACAAAAAGGTTGTTCGTCGTTATAACGTATTCAATGACGTCAAACAAAGAGCAAATAACGACCAACATAGTTGACGTAAAAAGAGAATCAAATTGACACAATAATTTTAATTATCGTCCAACAACGACAAAATATTTCGTCGTTAATGTGACTAAAATAAATATAGTTTGTCGTAAATATGAAAAATATATATAACCTGCCATTCATTCAAAACCATAAAAAGTATATAGAATATTACACTAAATTTATATTAATTAACGTAATCAATTACAAAAGATTTATAATAAACAAATTCAATGTGAGTCAAAACAAACTAATAACGTCAAATATATAACTTGGTCCATACTAAGAATTAAATCTCAATGATTCCTTGTTCTTAAAAAAAGTAAGAAAATTTGCACCAAATATCTAAAACTGATGTGTAGCAGCTTCGACCTATTCTTGCATTTCTGATCCTGCTTGTGAAGTTGGAATAGTAACATTAAGTTGCGACACCAATGCATCTTGAAACATTTTCATTCTAGACTCAACCAAGCTAACACGTTCCTTCATTTCATTGTTCTCGGCTTGTACTTCCTCCACGCGATTTGCAAGAACTTCATTATGTTTGTTGGCAGCATTCAATTTAGTTTGAAGCTCTACTCTACTGGGTTGTGGTCCCCTTACATCTTTAAGCTTTATTCCTCCTCCAAAACCTACAACCCGATCTCGAGATTTTGATTTAAAAACTTGTTGTACTACCTAGCAGAACACAAAGAAATTACATTAGTACATGAAGAATACATTTGCACATGAAGATCTATTATTGGTATTTCGAGACAAGAAGTAGATAATAAGGCCTGATCACAATTGAAAAGGTAGTACTAAAGGATGCACCATTCAAGGAAATACCCTGCCCAGATAAGGTAAGCAAAGACCCTGAAATTATTTAGTACAGAAAAACTCAGACTAGTCACTCGCTAAAACTGCCTAAACGTACCATACACAAACACCAAAAGAGAATTAGAGGAGAGTAGTAGGCCTAGTAAGAGTTGGTAATGCCATTCAGAATTGCACCCCAACTAAGCAGTGAGAATCGTTGGTTCAACAAAGCGGGACAGACTGAAAGAAGAAAGCGAGGGTGACGAAGACAAAGAAACAACTCACAATCTAATGAACACAAAAATGCAAGACAAACAAGTCCATGAATGATCACACAAACAAAACTTGGGTGATGAAGAGCTAGGCAACGGTTAAACAATAAACATCACTATTAAAACTTACGAGAAAATGAGGCTTCTATACTGTAATTACATGGAACAATAAAGCTTCTGATAAGAACATCCTCTACTGAATAGACAGACAAAATGCAACTTTGAATGATACTGAATACACAGACAAAATGCAAAACAGAATTCAGTTCTTCGTTCAATAGCCAATCGGTCCGGTGCAAAATGCAAAACAAAATTCAGTTCTTCGAACTTCGTTCATCTGTTACTAACTACTGCTTTGCTTTGATTGTAAATTTCTCTTCCAGGCAAAATTACCTATGTAAGAACTGCAAGCGGCCTGGGCATTTTGCTAGAGAATGTCCAAATGCTTCTGTGTGCAACAACTGTGGGCAGCCTGGGTAAGTTTATGAAACTTAGACTCTTAACAAGTTCATTTTGGTTTATAATGCTACCACTTGTCTACTGTTCCATTCTGCTTAAACTGAGTGCAAACAATCTCTTTGCAAAAATCGTTGTCAGATATTCATGTTATGATTTTCTTTTTATTTTTACTTTCTTTTTTGTTATTCAATTGGGAGCACAACCAAACACAACCAGCAACCCTAGCAGCAAACAACAATAACGCAACAGCAACATGACACAAAAATTGACCATAAGCATATCAACACACGCTGAACCAGGAACTAGAGCACTAGCCAGCAGCAAACAAACCACACTCAGCAGAAACACTAGCTGAACTAAGCAACCAGGCTGAAGTAGACAACAACAACGACCCTGCCAACAAAACAACCTGCATTCCAGAACAAGCCAACAGACTGACTGCACCTAAACACCAGATCCAGGGAGAAAACCAGGAATAAGACAACACAAACAAAACTGAATACAGACATAAATGCAGAGGAAAGTAGCATTGCAGCAGAGTACAGCAGCTGAAAACTCACGGTATGCTGAAAACCGCTGAAAAGACGCTCAAGCAAGAGAATAAGCATGATATGCTTATGGTGCGTAAGGGCAAGAACTTCAAATAATCAGGCAAGAACAAGGGCAAGAAGGGTAAGGGCAAGGCTTCGCCCTCATCCAAGTCCAATGGCGCCGGTTCTGGTAAACAGAAAAGGGCGACTCGTTCTCCTGCCGACTCTGAATGCTTCTACTGCAAGAAGAAGGGGCATTGGAAGAGGGATTACTTGAAGAAGAAGGAAGATGAGAAGAACAGGAACGTTGCTTCTACTTCAGGTATGTCTGTTATACATTGTAATCTAGCTAATTCTACTTCTTGGGTATTAGATACTGGTTGTGGCTCACACTTATGTTCCAATCCACAAGGACTAAGGAGAAGTAGAAAGCTTGATAAAGGCGAGATGGATCTACGCGTGAGAAATGGAGCACGGATTGCTGCATTAGCCGTAGGATCTTATTTTATTTCTTTGCCTAGTGGGTTTGTTTTGGAACTAGAAAACTGTTACTATGTTCCTAGTATCACCAGAAATATCATTTCCGTTTCAAGTTTGGATTCTAAAGGTTTTACTTTTCAATTTAAAGACAATAGTTGTTCTTTTGCTTTGAATGGAATTTTTATGGTTCAGCACAACAAGAAAACGGTCTTTACGTGCTAGATACGAGCAAACACATTTATAACATAAATACCAAAAAGGCTAAAACTGGTGATTCGAATCTCACATTTCTGTGGCATTGTCGATTAGGCCATATAAACATAAAGCGCATGGAATTACTTCAACGGAAAGGAATTCTGAAATCATTCGACTTAGAGAAGATTGATCAATGCGAATCTTGTTTACTTGGCAAAATGACAAAGCAACCTTTCTCAAAGGTGGGAGAAAGAGAACTACTAGGGCTAATACATACGGATGTATGTGGGCCTATGAGTACGAAAGCTAGAGGTGAGTTCAGCTATTTCATAACGTTTACGGACGACTTCAGTAGATATGGCTATATTTACTTAATGAAGCACAAGTCTGAATCGTTTGAGAAATTCCGAGAATTTCAAAATGAAGTAGAGAATCAACATGGCAAGAAAATCAAAGCTCTAAGATCGGATCGAGGAGGTGAATATCTTAGCCACGAGTTTGATGACCATCTAAAAGAATGCGGTATTCTTTCTGAATTGACTGCTCCGGGGACACCTCAATGGAATGGAGTGTCGGAACGGAGAAACAGGACCTTACTCGATATGGTCAGGTCAATGATGGGTCAGGCCGAACTTCCTTTACAGTTCTGGGGACATGCGTTGCAAACTGCAGCACTCACACTGAATCGTGCTCCGTCAAAAGCTGTTGAAAAGACTCCATACGAATTATGGACTGGGAAACTTCCAAAGTTGTCTTTTCTGAAGATTTGGGGTTGCGAAGCATATGTCGAGCGATTAATTTCGGACAAGCTACAACCTAAATCTGACAAATATTTCTTCGTTCGGTATCCAAAGGAAACTATGGGGTATTACTTCTACAACAAGTCAGACAACAAGGTATTCGTTGCTCGTGACGGTGTCTTTTTGGAAAGAAATCATATTTCCAAATTGACAAGTGGGAGAATAATAGACCTCGAAGAGATTCGAGACGAACAACGAACTCAAAACTCTTTAGAAGCAGTTCAAGTTGATGAACCTCCAAGGTCTTTAGAAGAGCCAGTGGGAGTATTTCCTCAAAACGTTGTTGCCCCTCGTAGGTCAAATAAAACTATTTTTCAGCCGGACAGATGGACAGGCGTCCTCTTGACTGAAAACTTAGACGTTCTCATATTGGATAGTGATGAACCTTTGACTTACAAGCAAGCTATGACGAGCCCAAGCTCCACAAAATGGTTAGAGGCCATGAAATCTGAAATAGACTCCATGTCTGAAAATCAAGTCTGGGATTTGGTTGATTTGCCGGATGGGTTCACACCTATCGGATGCAAATGGGTCTTCAAATTGAAGAAAGACAAAGATGGAATTGTATACATATACAAGGCTAGATTGGTAACAAAAGGTTACAGGCAAGTTCACGGCGTTGACTACGATGAAACCTTTTCTCCAGTCTCGATGCTTAAGTTTATTCGGATAATCCTTGCGATTGCCTCTTTTCATGACTATGAAATATGGCAAATGGATGTCAAAAATTCCTTCTTGAACGGTGTTCTTGAAGAGACTGTGTTCATGACACAGCCGGAGGGTTTTTTCGATCAAAAGAACCAAGGAAAGGTATGCAAGCTTAAGAAGTCCATCTACGGACTAAAGCAGGCATCAAGGAGTTGGAATAAACAATTTTATGAAGCAGTCAATAAGTTGGCTTCATCAAGAATCAGGACGAATCTTGTGTATACAAGAAGGTCAGTGGGAGTAAAATTGCATTCCTAGTCTTGTATGTTGACAACATACTGCTTATTGGAAACGACATTCCTATGTTGGAGTCTGTAAAGACTTGGCTCGGGAAGTGTTTCTCAATGAAGGACTTAGGAGAGGCACAGTACATATTGGGAATCAAGATCTATAGGGATAGATCTAAAAGGATGATTGGACTAAGCCAAAACACTTACATTGACAAAGTGCTAGCTAGGTTCAATATGATGGAAGCCAAGAGAGGCCATCTACCCATGTCACATGGCGTATATCTAAGCAAGAATCAGTGTCCCAAAACATCTGATGAGCGTAGAAAGATGAGTGGAATTCCATACGGTTCGGCTATTGGATCCATCATGTATGCTATGATTTGTACAAGGCCGGGATGTTTCGTTCGTGCTCAGTGCAACGAGCAGGTACCAGTCAGAACCAGGTGAGGCGCATTGGACTGCTGCCAAGAACATCCTAAAGTACCTGAAAAGGACTAAGGATCAGTTTCTGGTTTATGGTGGTACAGATGAGTTGATTGTTAAGGGCTATACGGACGCAAGCTTTCAAACCGACAGAGATGATTTCAGATCACAGTCTGGGTTTGTGTTCTGCCTCAACGGCGGAGCAGTAAGCTGGAAAAGTGCTAAGCAAAGCACTATTGCGGATTCTACAACTGAAGCCGAGTACATTGCTGCCTCAGAAGCAGCAAAGGAAGCTGTTTGGATTCGGAAGTTCATCGAAGAACTTGGTGTTGTCCCCTCCATTAACGGACCGGTGGCTTTGTATTGTGACAATAGCGGAGCCATTGCCCAGGCAAAGGAGCCTAGGAGCCACCAGAAGTCCAAGCACGTACTGCGGCGATTTCATATACTTCGAGAGATCGTTGAAAGAATGGAAATCGAGATTTGCAAGGTTGGAACTGACGACAACGTCGCGGATCCATTGACTAAACCGTTGCCACAAGTGAAACACAACGCACATGTAGCAACCATGGGAATCAAGCATGTTGGAGAATGGCTTTGATTTTCTAAGTATTGTTTTAGAATATCTGTTAGATCTATGTTTAATACAATTGGTTTAACCATTTCATATTTATGAAATTTATTATTTCATATTCATTGAATTGTGGTTTAGAATTAAATGATAAGTCCATGTGATTCAAATCATTCAAATGGGATGTCAAGATGGATTCTTTGGCAAAGAAACACCCATAAGTGAACTTGAATATTAAAGTCACAAAGGATCCCTAATCAAGGTCATTGAAAGGTGGACGACCAATGACTAATGAAGATTAGATTGCAAGTAGATTACTTAGTTCTGTTTCTTGAACTAGAGTGACTGGATGTTAGAATCTTTTGCATAGATACTTATTGGATCTTGTATCGGATTGACCATGAGAACGCTTTAAGAGATTAAAGTTATGTCATAGGTAGTTCTCATTAATGGTGATTAGAAACCGTTCCTCAGAACATGAGCGATTATATCTTCTCGTTTGAGAATTAGTTCGCTTTGATACTAGCTAAACGTCGCACCGTAAAAGGAGGCTATAAAAGCAGTTATTGGGCGTACTATGAATCAAAGTGAGTGTTCATAGATTGCAAGAATGGATTGTCCTCCTATCTTTGATAGGATATGGTGTTGTTGTGTAACAAGGCCTCTCGGAGAGTTAGATACTATAAAATGCATGGCCGTGCTCAGAATGGTTAGGCTTAACCTTCTGCAAAAGTTTGACAGTTGAACTCTATAATCCGAGAAACACTTCTGGACCTAATAAGAATGGCTTGGATCTTACCTTATGTTCAGTAAGTAACACTAAGCGACAAAGGAATGTGGATGCACACTTGTCTGAATGACAAGTGGGAGATTGAGGGAAATATGTCCTTCACCCAAGGTGCTTTAAGTCTAATACCAAGGTTCAGATTAATTCAGTGAGATCAAGTGATCGGAACAGCTAGCTGGAGCAATGCTTCCGATCAGTGAGTTCTAATGGATATTGAACTCACAACTTACTCTTGACTGAACCTACAAGGTCACACCAATGACACGTAACAGATCACCAGATTAAATGAATCGAAAATTCATTTAATAGCTTTTCGGGATTTAAGTTGGAAACGTATTATACGATACGACCTTGCATCGGAATCGTATATCGTATCGCGAATATTCGTAAGCTAGGCGAAACGAATAAATCGTATCGTACGACGGTGATTCGTCGTATACGAAACGATAAATAATATATCGGAAATATATTCAACGCGAATACGAAGAGCGGCCCACGAGCCGAGTGCACGAAGCACTCGAGGCCCATGGGCGCGTGCTAGGAGAGCAAGCAAAGGCCAAGGAAACACGGCAGCGCTGGCCCATGGCCGAGCGGAGCTGCGCGTGAGCGCGCGGGCCTATGCAGCGACACAGCCGTAGCAGCGAGGCCCATGGCCCACCGCGCTGTGCTTGTCTCACGCGTGGCTTGCTGGCCGGCCTTGCCTCCGGGCTTGGTCGGTTAGTAAGGTTATGTAAATAACCTTATGACATAATTTCCAACTTACTGAAAACACAATTCAGATTACTCAAAACCATAGAGACACAGAGAACCTAATTCTCTCTGTGCCTCCAAAGTGAGTTCTTCCCAAAAGGGAAAGTATCTTGATTAATTGTCTAAGCTACGATTATCAAGACGGATCTGATCGTGTCGGTGAACCAAGTAGAGGAACGACAATTGGAGTTCTTTTTTCGTGTTCGATGATGGATTACTGTGGAAAACACGCTTCGAATGTAAGTATTCTTAATCTGTGATTTATACATGTTTCCTGGCTTTGGGGATTTTTCCGCACATGTTATTATGTTTAACTGTATTCCCCTACACCTTCGCTCTGGGGCCCCTGTTCAGCTCATTTAACCCATCCATGTTCTCATTACCATAACCCAAGAAACCCTTACCTCGACTCTTGTTATTGAACTTGTTGTCAACTGCAAACCACGTACGGCCATTGACACGTGCGTCATACCTGCTCTTACACCACCATTAGCATAATGACCATATAACTTGTTTGGATACATCCTGTTGATATACCCTTGAGCCGTCCCCATGCTATTCATTGGCCTTGGCTGATGTAAACTCATGACACTAGCTTGAGGCTTCAAAGTGTGAGTCCTAGCAGATGTAATCCTCATGCTTGACTAATACCTATACAACTCATTCAACCCATCTTTCAAACCGTCTTGAGTCACGAATAAAAAAAAGAAGACAAATGAAAAGTACAAAAAAATAATAAATAATAAAAAAGCAAACTTTTCAAAGCGCCTTTAAAAGTCCGTCTAAAAAGAAAACAGAAGCATTTAGCGCACCAAAAAATATCCGCCCAGAAATTATTTTCAGCGCCCAGGGCTGGGCGCCGAAATCTTTAACGCCCCAGCCTGAGCACTGAGTCTCTCTTTTTGCCAAATTTTGTCCTGAAGTGCTCGTCATTTTATCCGCACATACACGGAACAATAACGAACACTTGGAGGGGTACATCACGTATTCAGATATACGTACCAAAATAACACATGAAAAGATTTTTTTGCAAATACATGTACTTAAAAAATAAAACAAATTTTTGTCTTACGGCAAAGCAGCAGATTAAAATAATAGTAAACTTCACCTATTTCACCCTATTTCAAACATTACGATTCCACTCGAATGTACTTGTTTAAAATCAGCATTCTATGAAACCATTTTCTAGGCTAAGAACTACGCAATACCTGATTCCAAATTAAATCTATTTAAGGCGGATACGTAGGCAATCCATGATTCGGTCCAACCAATTTGCAAAAATGTTAGAGCCTATAGAATAACAAGAATAAGAAATAGAGTCCTAATTACTTACAACCCAAGTCTAAAGAAAAATTTTAAAGGAAGAATCCAAGTCATCAAGATGCCAAAACGAGCACACATCGAAAAATAATAAGGGCACGTACCCTTGCCAGAAGGAGCACTCACACTCCTAGGCACTTAGCCAAGACTCAAAAGATCGCTTTACCTCCATTGAATGGGGGCTAGCGCAAGCGTCCATGGCCTCTAAAGTACTCGACATGACCCTCCCTGAAGCGAACTAACTCACTCAAAGACCTTCTTTCACCACTAGACATAGTCGTTCGATTAAAGACCTTCTTTCACCACTAGACACAGTCATAATCGCCAACAAGTAATAAAGGCAGTAAGCTTGCAATAAAGAGGATTGTTCTATGGCGTCGCCCCATCGTTCCTTCGAACTCAGGGCACCCGTTCATGGTAATTCAAATGCTTGCGAATCCCCTTTGAAAAAAAATCAGACATTGTCAATAGGACTTGGCACTTAACCAAGGCTCACCCTACTCAGACATATGACACGGGCATCTAAAATCGAAATCTAAAAGCATCGTTAATGGGAAGACATAATAGCAACTGGGGGCTAAAAAATTGAAATGAAAGAGCTAGGGAAAGAACTAAGTATACCTTGACCTTTTGTGCAGGCATACACCAAGTAAATCTAAGTCAATTTGAAAACGGTTTATATTCCCGCCATTCTAGAAAAGATGGCCCTAAAAGCCCAAAGCATGTGCCACACGGGCACAAGTAATATCTTAACGCCTGCACCCTGGCTTCCAGCAAATCCTTAGACAGCATTCCAAAAATCGTAACAGTATTTTGATTCACTCATGTAATCCTGTACGAACCCTTCTATAAGTCAACTTACTTAGGACACCTCGGATTGTACACAGTAGGACTCGGATTTTAAAATAATTTTCAAATGATTTTCAAAGACTTCTTCAAACATAATAAAGTGTCGTTGGGTTAAGCTAAGTATGCGTTTATCTCGATGTTGCAAGTGAGTCAAAAAGATTTCTAAATATGATTATGGGTAAAGAAAGGCACCTACCTTTTGGTCAAAGGCACACTTCAACATGTGACTACCTTGACCATGGCAATGTCGCACAATACGACATTTACAAGAAAAGTAGCAAATCACTACTCGAACATACCTCGCACTAAACGAGTCTGGTTTAAACTATTCATGATCCATATCACCATGAATGCATAAAAAATATGCCAAGCATTATAGCACCAATCCAATCCCGTAGCTACAATTGGGGGCTTGAGAAAAACATTCTAAAAATGCTCGAAATGACGATTTTATCGCAAATTCTCAACGCTAATGCTATACACACGTTGTAGACACCTACTTTTGTCCCCGTTCCCGCAAGGGAAAGGTTCGATGATGAAAGCATAAAAACTCCACTTGACAACGCATCTCCTATAAAATAAACGAATCTCGATTCCCCATTTCATTTCACTCGAAACCTGCTATTTATGGAAACCTGCTAAAAATAGTAACTGCCGTAAAAGGTAGTGTCTAAAAGTGGCAAATCATAAAAGATAGAAACCTGTCAGAATTAGGTGTTGCACTCCAACATAAATCCTAAATGAGATAGAAAACCGCGAGAATCCTATTCCTAATAGGATTCGGAAATAGGAGTCACGTATTAATTAAAATCCTAACGAACCTAGAGTTCGTAACGGGCCCAGACGCATTCCGTCATAAAACTGATACGCGCTAAAAGACTCGAATTAATCTCAAACTCTACGCATTTTAGGAATCCGAATCTGACTAAACAAATTTGCCCAGACCCTATTTTCAACGCCTGGCTCTGGGCGCCGAAATCTTCGGCGCCCAGGCCTGGGCGCTGAAAATACCTGGGTACGTCTCTTTTCCTAATTCTTTGTGGATTAGAACTCTGCAATTCTATCTTTCCACGAACTCTTCCCTATAAATAGGCCCCTAGTTTCGACGTGAAAGAACACACAACAACACAAGATTATATTCTGAGTATTGACTCCAACCCTTAGCCTAAGCCTCTCGCTGCGAAATTGTTCATGCGTTCTGTCGCAATCGATCCATAAATCGAACAGAACGTATCCTGTCCCATAATTGAGATTCGTTAAATAAAAAGGAGAAATAGCAAAGTCAAAGTGGTTAGTTTTCTGAGAACCGTGACACACCTCTCAAGGGTGCGTCGTAATGTGTCCCTTTTCGATGATTTAACTGCTTTCCTCGCCCTTTTTATGAACTGTTAAACTAACCTAATCTGATTGTTCTATCACGCCTAACAAATATAATATTTTCGGGAAATCGGATTATCATGCTAGGTCCCTTAATGCTATTTAAATCAGATAATCACGATCGAATTAGTATTATATGTTGCATATTGCTAAAATCAACTCAGATTAGTTTAATAGTTAACGCATGTCCCTTCAATTATTTATGCTGAGCTAGTAAGGATATCCTGCCTCTGGAGTTATCGACGAGCGAAGTACTCCTCTCGGTAGTTACAGTCCCCCGAACCCTCAATCTCTACCTTGCGGGTGTATATTGAGAGATCCCCACACCAGGGATCACAAGGGAACCTACGGCCGTTGTGGTCAAACATAATTGCACTCCCTTTATGTCACGATAACCGGGTTTTGTCAGTTTTTCTCATTGTCGCTAAAAACTGAATGGCGACTCCTATATTACTAGTCAATTGGGTGTAAACTCACAGGAAATCCAATTACACTTGATTGAATAAAAGAATCGTCACACCCACGAGGGACGAGGTCACGCATTAGCCTCGCGCTTTTTCGACCCCCTCACAGTGGCGACTCCACTGGGGATAGTGAAGGAAATACTCGTGCTTGTAGGTAATCAAAATAGCCGAAGGGTGAAACGATTCTACCCCGCGTTTATTTCCCCATCAAGTTGGGGCGACCTGAAAATCAGCATATTAATGTGAACGGGCAGAACATCATAACGAATCTCGGCTCCCTCGGGAGTTGGGACTAAGGATACCTTTTTTCGCCAATAGGGGGGTGCATACGCCGCGCATGTTTCCCACTCGGTACTTGTGCAGGTAGTACACCTATCCCGAACCCAATCGCTCGCCCATTAGGTCCCTCTCGCCTGCATGCCCCCTTCGCTTGCACTTGCGGGTTGGCCCACTAGTGGAAAAAGGCTTATTTGCATCCCCGCATTTGCCACGCCATTCTGAACATGCGAAGCAAATAACAAATTTTAGCATAAAATTTAGTGATTTGCATCGCAGATTTGTTAAACTGCGAGGCAAATGACTCTGGAATGCCCCCTAGAGTCATTTGCCACGCAGAATTATAAATCTGCGATGCAAATTACTCAATCAATTGCATCGCAGATTTATAATTCTGCGTTGAAAATGACTCTATGGTGCCCCTAGAGTCATTTGCCACGCAGAATTATAAATCTGCGATGCACAAGCTTTTGATTTTTTTTTTTTAAATTCCCGCTCACACTTAATTGCAAAACGAATTAATATTCTCGACAAACAACACTGCTTCACCGACGAAACCACCACGAATTGTGAGCAATAACCTAGGTTTTGCTCGACAAACAACACTGCTTCACACCCAAACTCAACTCACGACAACACTGCTTCACCGGCGGCTTCATTGTCGTCGTTCCTGTTTCGCCCCCTGCGTCGTTCTTCTGTTCGTCCTGATAGCGCATCCCACTCAATTAGCCCCTGCCGTCATTCTCCAGACGACGCAGCGCACAACAAGGCCCCTGTTCCGGCCCCTGCCGTCATTCTCCAGACGACGCAGCGCTGGTCCCTGTTGACGCCGCCGGCCACGCCGCCGCACACTCCGCCGGCGCCCCTTCTCAGTCACGTCGTCTCTCCTCTTTTAATAATTAGGTACATTTTAAATTGTTTTTAAATATTTATACTTTCAATATATAATTGGGTTTAAATTTAGTGTGTGGAATTTATTTAGTTGAATAAAAAAGTTGTTACATTTAAGATTGAATTTAAATTTTGATGTTAAGATTGAAAGTTTGTGGATATTATTTAGTTAAATTTTAATTGAATTTTAATTGTGCATTTTGATTTGAATTGTGGATATTATGATTGAATTTTAGTTGTACATTTGAATTGAAATTTAAGATTGAATTTTAATTGTGGATATTATTTAGTTGAATAATTGGGTACATTTTAGGATTTAGGTTTTGTTGAATTTTAATTGTAGTTTTTGATGAATTGGAATAGGTTATTATAATAGTTGGTTTTGTTGAATTCTAATTGTTTATTACATTTAGGTTTTGTTGAATTAAAAGTTATGAAATGAAGTTTTGGGTTTGTGTAGGTTTATGAGATGGTTTGTGTAGGTTATGAAATGAATTTAGGTTATGAAATGAATTTAGGTGATCGATATATGAAATCATGTTTTGGGTTTGCTACAAAATTTGGGTTTGTGAATTTGTGATGTGAAATAAATTGTACTATGGGAACTTGTTATTAGTTATGGTAGGTTTTGTTGGAAGCCATGGATTTATAATGATATGAATAGCCTAGTTTATATTCTAACATCTTGACAAAATTTGGTCATATTGTTTTATCTTTAGTGGTTGAAAATGGATCGGAGTTGGATGTATGGTAGTAAACGATTTTCTACAAGGTTCTTACAAGGGATTCAAGAGTTCATTAAGGTTGCCTTGAAACATCAATCAGAACATGAATCAAGTTTAATTCTGTGCCTTGTTGTGATTGCAATAATTCAAGGGGGTATCGGGATATTGATGATATTGTTGATCACATAGTTCGTCGCGGTTTTAAGGGTAACTACACGACGTGGACATGGCATGGTGAGAGCATAGATCATGGGGCAAGTTCTAGTATGCCGAGCTCGAGTCAGCATAATAATTGTGATAATGGTGATGATAATGAAATTGAGGATGATATTGGTGTTGAAAGTGAGGAAGAAGAGGAGAAAGATAGGATAGATGATATGATGCATGATGTGGAAGACCATCATTTCGTTGAGCGTCCCCGTATGTATGATAGTATAATCAAAGCTTCCGCAACACCGTTATATCCTGGTTCTACACAAACTGTACTTGGTGCCGTCATCGAATATTTCAACTTAAAGGTGGAAAACGGTTGGACCAACAAGAGTTTTTCACAGTTTTTGGAGGCCACGTCCGGTAATCTTCCTGAAGGAAACAAACTTCCAAGGTCTAACTATGAGGCCCAGAAGCTTATGTGTCCTTTGGGTATGGATTACGAGAAGATACACGCGTGTCCAAATGATTGCGTGTTGTATCAAAAGCAGTATGCAAATCTGCATGAGTGTCCAAGATGCGGATTGTCCCGTTACAAGATCGTGGAGAATGATGTAACATCAACACAGAAGAAACCTTCTCCGGCTAAGGTGCTTTGGTGAAATAAGTGAGAAAGCAAGACAGAGTCAATCTTTCAACATATATCCTCATCATATGGGACAGAAATCATATGCTGAAAAGACAAGTGAATGGCAAAGAAAAGGGTACATTCCCTCAGTTTCTTCGTCATCTGATGGTTCCTCTGCGTCTACAATTGCTTCAAGTTTGCCGAGTAGGACATGTTTATGGCTTCTTGCAAGATCAGTACCAGATGAGAAATGAAATCCTTACTTGCCGGATAAGGGCACACAAAAGGTCAAAGAAAATATTGTAAGTTCATTTAACAATTTTGCGTAATGTTGTGATTCCTCTAATTTCATATATGTTCTTAAATATGAAACCAAGTGTTGAACTTTTCTCAAAACCATTTGATTTCATGTAGGATGAATAGAAAAGGAAACAAGATGAAGGGGAATTTGTTCCCAAGAGTGCACGAGATGATGTCTTATCTCGTGCACTTGGTAAGACTAAAGAAGGGAGACCACTAACATTTGGTGGTGGAGTAGGCATCAAAGCTGTGTGGGGGACCGCAGAGCGGCGTAGCTTTCGACGGTATGGAGATGCGGAGATGGAGGAAATGGAAGCAAGAGTGACCAAAAGGGTCAAAGATGAGACAATACAAGAGATGAACTCCAAGATGGATGCCATGGTTATGGAGAAGTTTATCACATTTGCTAAAGAACTTGGTGTCCAAATACCAAGCCAGATGAGGATAGACGCAAATGTTCATAGTAGTTGTCGTTCTGGGGGTTTAGATCCTTTTGCCGACATTACGGTATGATAATTTGTGTCTTTTAAGTAATTTGTTTCTAGTTAATTCTATTGAACTTTTCTAACATGTTACATTGTATTTGCGTTATTGTTCAAAATAAATAATAAGGAACCTGTCCCGTGCCATCTATACCTGAACATAGGCTCCGAGAAAGTCTTTGTTGCCTATGGTACCATATGTCCAGAGTTGATCCTTGATCACCACAACGACGTCACTTCCGATAACGTGAAAGTGAGCGTTGATGATTTTGAGCCCGCGTACAAAGAAGCTCTCGTCCCCGTGCCTTCTCAATATATTAAGAAACTTGCTCAAGCTCATGGTACCTTCACTCAGTGGCCAAAGCATTTGGTGTCGCTTACGAATGAGGAGGTAACTAACATATGCATGATAATTTGAAGTAGAACTATTATACCATGTATGCTCACTAATATGTATATCGTTATTTGAAAATCATACCCCAGGTAAACAAGCCTACAAGTAAAGAGCCTAAAGGGAAAGGGAACAAAGGGAAAGAGATAGTGCTTGGGAGAAGTGGATGCGAAACAAAAGCGTCCAACACTAAATCAAAAACATATTTCCTTGAAAATTATAAAGTGCAAAATTTGAGTGGTAAGTGCAATGTAATGAAAACTATGATGTTGGGATTAAAAGAAGGGGAGCACGTTAAGGTGCAAGGCACTAAAAGGACATTCAATATGGAAAAAGACTTTGAAATTAGTGTCACCGTTGAAGACACCGATCAACTTCTCTCGGGAGCATGGCTAAATATATCGATAATACAAGTTTTTATTATGTGAGTTACCTAAATTAATATTTTGCCCCTAAATTTGATTTTTATGATTGTCTTAACGTTCTTATTACACTATATATTATAGGGCTTTGAGTGAGTTGTGTTTTCACGATGATTGTCACTCCAATACTATTGGATTCATGTGCCCGGAGATGATCTCGGCCACCATGTTAAAGACCGATGCAGATCGAATTCTATCGTACATGACGAGGTCCATGAGTGCACTTACTTCTAAGACATTCATCTTATGTCCATACTACGAAAAGTATGAAAATTAATTTGAACTTCGTTTTTAATTGATTGTTATAAATTTAACTTATTTTTTTCTAACTACATATGTTTATTGTTTGTATGTAGGAGTCACTGGATGCTTTTAGTTCTTTTCTTATCTAAACGTGAGGTCTACATATTTGATTCTCAACAGAAGAAGAGAAATTTGATGATGAAGGAGCCACTAAACAAGTAAGTAAAGTATGCATATGAAAATGCCATTTTTGCCTAAAAATGTCCTAGAACGACCAAATTACCCTTAAATGTGAAATAATAGATTGTAAAGAGCCTTAGAAAGTTGTAAATATGCATATTAAAGGTGTAATAAGTTTGAAAACATTCCTTAGGTTCTTTAGTTCAAAGTTGGGTTCGAAAACGTCATATTTGCCTAAAAATGTCCTAGAACGACCCAATTAGCCTTAAATGTGAAATAATAGATTGTAAAGAGCCTTAGAAAGTTGTAAATATGCATATTAAAGGTGTAATAAGTTTGAAAACATTCCTTAGGTTCTTTAGTTCAAAGTTGGGTTCGAAAACGTCATTTTTGCCTAAAAATGTCCTAGAACGACCCAATTAGCCTTAAATGTGAAATAATAGATTGTAAAGAGCCTTAGAAATTTATAACTATGCATATTAAACGTGTAATAAGTTTGAAAACATTCCTCAGGTTCTTTAGTTCAAAGTTGGGTTCGAAAACGTCATTTTTGCCTAAAAATGTCCTAGAACGACCCAATTAGCCTTAAATGTGAAATAATAGATTGTAAAGAGCCTTAGATATTTATAAATATGCATATTAAACGTGTATTAAGTTTGAAAACATTCCTTAGGTTCTTTAGTTCAAAGTTGGGTTCGAAAACGTCATATTTGCCTAAAAATGTCCTAGAACGACCCAATTAGCCTTAAATGTGAAATAATAGATTATAAATAGCCTTAGAAATTTATAACTATGCATATGAGACATGTAATAAGTTTGAAAACATTCCTTAGGTTCTTTAGTTCAAAGTTGGGTTCGAAAACGTCATATTTGCCTAAAAATGTCATAGAACGACTCAATTAGCCTTAAATGTGAAATAATAGATTGTAAAGAGCCTTAGAAAGTTGTAAATATGCATATTAAAGGTGTAATAAGTTTGAAAACATTCCTTAGGTTCTTTAGTTCAAAGTTGGGTTCGAAAACGTCATATTTGCCTAAAAATGTCCTAGAACGACCAAATTACCCTTAAATGTGAAATAATAGATTGTAAAGAACCTTAGAAAGTTGTAAATATGCATATTAAACGTGTAATAAGTTTGAAAACATTCCTTAGGTTCTTTAGTTCAAAGTTGGGTTCGAAAACGTCATTTTTGCCTAAAAATGTCCTAGAACGATCCAATTACCCTTAAATGTGAAATAATAGATTGTAAAGAGCCTTAGAAATTTGTAAATATGCATATTAAAGGTGTAATAAGTTTGAAAACATTCCTTAGGTTCTTTAGTTCAAAGTTGGGTTCGAAAACGTCATTTTTGCCTAAAAATGTCCTAGAACGACCCAATTAGCCTTAAATGTGAAATAATAGATTGTAAAGAGCCTTAGAAATTTATAACTATGCATATTAAACGTGTAATAAGTTTGAAAACATTCCTCAGGTTCTTTAGTTCAAAGTTGGGTTCGAAAACGTCATTTTTGCCTAAAAATGTCCTAGAACGACCCAATTAGCCTTAAATGTGAAATAATAGATTGTAAAGAGCCTTAGATATTTATAACTATGCATATTAAACGTGTAATAAGTTTGAAAACATTCCTTAGGTTCTTTAGTTCAAAGTTGGGTTCGAAAACGTCATATTTGCCTAAAAATTTCCTAGAACGACCCAATTAGCCTTAAATGTGAAATAATAGATTGTAAATAGCCATAGAAATTTATAACTATGCATATGAGACATGTAATAAGTTTGAAACCATTCCTTAGGTTCTTTAGTTCAAAGTTGGGTTCGAAAACGTCATATTTGCCTAAAAATGTCCTAGAACGACTCAATTAGCCTTAAATGTGAAATAATAGATTATAAAGAGCCTTAGAAAGTTGTAAATATTCATATTAAAGGTGTAATAAGTTTGAAAACATTCCTTAGGTTCTTTAGTTCAAAGTTGGGTTCGAAAACGTCATATTTGCCTAAAAATGTTCTAGAACGACCAAATTACCCTTAAATGTGAAATAATAGATTGTAAAGAGCCTTAGAAAGTTGTAAATATGCATATTAAACGTGTAATAAGTTTGAAAACATTCCTTAGGTTCTTTAGTTCAAAGTTGGGTTCGAAAACGTCATTTTTGCCTAAAAATGTCCTAGAACGATCCAATTACCCTTAAATGTGAAATAATAGATTGTAAAAAGCCTTAGAAAGTTGTAAATATGCATATTAAAGGTGTAATAAGTTTGAAAACATTCCTTAGGTTCTTTAGTTCAAGTTGGGTTCGAAAACGTCATATTTGCCTAAAAATGTCCTAGAACTACCCAATTAGCCTTAAATGTGAAATAATAGATTGTAAATAGCCTTAGAAATTTATAACTATGCATATGAGACATGTAATAAGTTTGAAAACATTCCTTAGGTTCTTTAGTTCAAAGTTGGGTTCGAAAACGTCATATTTGCCTAAATATGACCCAAGGAAACAAGTAAAGTAGTGATTTATAATTGCACTTACATGTAAAATATTCTTTGCATTTACATGTGTACGTAAACAAAGTATATATAATTGCATATTTTATCGAATGTGTAGTGCTTTTCGGAGTTACAAGAGATTAAGTGGACAATCTAAGGGAACTAAATTAACATGGTTTCCAGCACAGGTATAATTAGTTTATTATTTATCTAAGAATCAAGTTTTTCAAAATTATAACATATAATGTGATAGAAATTTTACTTGTGTTATTTATTTTAATGCATGTAGTGTGCTCAACAACCGGGATCACTAGAATGTGGCTACCACGTCATGCGTTTTATGTACGACATAGTAATGAATCATGGTAATAGTCAAGATCTTACTAAGGTATGTTCTCATAAACTACGTACTTTATATAATAAATTGAAGTACACAAAACTATTATATTGATCATCGATCGTTGATAAATTGAATTATTTACACTTTTGTAGGATTTTCAAGAACATTGCCTTATTCACCGGAGGAGATTAATGAGGTGAAAGATTTTTGGGCGGATTACTTCATGAACAATGTCGACTTTTAGCTTAATTTGTAATATGAACTCGATCTCTAGCTAGATACCTTTGTTGTAGTAATTTTATGTTTGTTTTGTAACATATATGTTGGTTGATCTATGACGAATTTAATTGCCTTTTATTGGGAACGTTAATTACGTTGTAAACTATTGTGACATGTATTATTTATATATGTATTCCCGGTATTGGAAGCGTCTACTTTCAAAGACGATCATGTCGGAATTTCCAATAAAATATTAAAACCTATTTAAAAAAAACAAAAAAAAAGTCATTTGCCACGCACGTTAGCTTAATGTGCGAGGCAAATGACTTAAATTTTTGGCGCCCAAATTGTCATTTGCGTCGCACATTAAGCTATTGTGCGTGGCAAATGACTTTTTTTTCTAGCGCCTGAAAGTCATTTGCTACGCACTTTAAGCTAATGTGCGTGGCAAATGACTTTTCAACATGGTGCCTGAAAAGTCATTTGCCACGCACATTTGCTTAATGTGCGACGCAAATAAGGGTCATTTGCATCGAGATCTTTTGCCACGCACAATGTGCGATGCAAATGAGCTTAAAAGTGCGATGCAAATGACCCTTTTTCCACTACTCTTGAGCGAAATTCGTCTGTTGAAGACACTACCTCGACCGGGGCATGTGTTGGATCTACGATAGAAGCGGTACCAAGCCAGGCGCAAATAAACTACCCATAGAAGCCTATCATAAACTACGTGGCATATTTAATTTTCAAATCCATGTTTGTAATGTAGTTATGTGTAGCGAAATATGTGATTGTGTACGACAAACTATCTTAGAAAACCAACGACCTTAAAAATCGCCCAAACATTCGTAGACCAATTGGCCAAAGAGTTATACCAAAATACGTGTTCCGCAAGCCCGAGCGATCGCCACAAAAATAAGCGACGCTCGGGATGGCCCGTAACGAATCCCACAAACGCTGCACAACGCGTAAAGGACGTTATAAGGCAAGCACGCAAAATTAAAGTCGCAAAAAACAAAAGTAGACGAAAGCAGAAAGCGAGAACCAGCCAGGGACGCATTTTCAACGCCCCTGGCTGGGCGCCGATATTTCTCACGCCCCACGCTGGGCGCTGAAGTTGCTGCCTGGCCTTTCGGTCAGGCACAACAGCCTCGGTGCCCACGCATGAAGAAAATACGTAGCAAAAAAAAAAAAATTCGTGAATTTTTTTTTGCTACGAGGGCGTATGAAAGGCACTCGATTCTAAAAGCGACTTATAAAGAAATAAATAACTCTTTGTGTCGTTGTTAGGCCTCCTACGACGACGATGTTCGGCACCAAAACCAAGCATGCTAATTAAACCTTGAATGTCACATGGGCAAAGTATTCAAAAAATAATGTTCGAATAAAGTCTTCAAGGAAAAAATAAATGTTCAAATAAAAAATAAATAAATCCGAGTCTAGACTAGGCTATGCCAAAGTACAATCCAAATCCTAAGTCTTAGTTGTCTTATCCATAGAATCGGTCCTAATACTTGGTGTCGTTCTGCAAAGCTAAAAGGTTAAACCATATTGAGTCTCCCTTCCTAACATTTAAATCAATGAGCACCCATATGTAATTGTCATGCATCCCTTGCTGAGAATCCACGGCCTCAATACTCTCTCTCACCAATAAAAAGAATATATTATAGTATTTGCAAAATGGAAACAGTCACATTCTGAAAATCATTCCCACATAGTCGCACAACCCCAAAAGTGAACCTAAGGTGTCAACACCATTGGCAAAGAAAAAAAATTAATGGCCTCAAGGCTTATAATCACATTGGGTCACGACTATCATAGTCCTCTCGAGTCACTCGCTCCTTGAAATACTACTAAGTACGGACTAAAAGATTTTCCATGAATGCAGCATGACCAACCATGAAAATACCCAAATCGGCATACCATAAGGCTACCATTGGGGTAAAGCAATACACACTAAGAGGGAAGCCGCATTAATGATTCTAGTCTTGCAAAAATAAAAATTCGATCTCCCTAACTAACTACCTTGCCAACATTAAGCAAAATGGCGCATGACAAATGAACACCCAAGGGTTAAAATCTAAAGTGTCAACCAACGAAAGTTATGGTCCAATTAGCCTAAGTCTGAGAGTTGCTTGGTCAACTATTATAGGCTTACGCCATGTCATTATTTTGAGTCTAGGCCACCCCCTTGTATTCATACACGGGTTATAATCAGAAAATTAATGAAAGTTCGAGTCTAAATCACAACTTCCAGTTAAATCCCGGAAACCGGAATCTGAAAAGAAGCAAAAAATTATCTTCGATGTAATTCTTTCGTTAAATTTCAATAAGGTAAAAATAACGTTTAGAATCTACGATATTCGCACACTTTAAGAAACGACTAAATACGCTTGCAAAATAAAAAAATTTAAAGGCCCACCCTAGGCCCACTAAAATTAAAGGTCCACTATAGGCCTACCAAACGAGGCTCACTCAGTCTCGTCTCGTGACTCAAAGACCACAACCATCTACCTTTTAGCCCAAATAAAAAAAAATTGAAGGACTTATGTTGGGGAGAAATCCCAAGCAAAGAAGAAAAAATAGAAAGAGAAAAGGGAGAGCGAAAAGAGCGAGCCATGAAATACTTAGCCCGTACCTCCCAAAGTGCGAAATTTAGCCAAGTAAACGAAGGAAAAGAATTGAGTCAACCAATCCAAATCATAAAATTCTACGATGTCTACCCTTTCCAATCCTTATGCCCTTAGACGCCTTCGCTCTGGGGTCCCCGTTTAGCTCATTTTACCCATCCATGTTCTCATTGCCATAACCCAAGAAACCATTACCTCGACTCTTGAACTTGTTATCGACCGCAAACCACGCACGGCCATTGACACGTGCGTCATACCCATTATTTCCAAAACCTGCTCTTACATCACCATTAGTATAATGACCATATAACTTGTTTGGATACATCCTGTTGATATACCCTTGAGCCGTCCTCATGCTACTCATTGGCCTTGATTGATGTAAACTCGTGACACTAGCACGAGACTGCAAATTGTGAGTCGTCCTAACGAATATAATCCTCATGCTTGACCAATACCTATACAAATTATCCTATCAAACCGTCTTGAGTCACGAATAAAAAAAGAAGACAAATGAAAAGTACAAAAAAGTAATAAATAATAAAAAAAGGAACTTTGTAAAGCGCCTCTAAAGTTAGTCTAAAAAGAAAAAGAAGCATTTAGAGCACCAAAAAATATCCGCCCAGAAATTATTTTCAGCGCCTACAGCTGGGCGCCGAAATCTTTAGCGCCCCAGCCTGGGCGCTGAATCTCTCTGCTTGCTAAAATTTGTCCAGAAGTGCTCGTCATTTTATCCGCACATACACGGAAAAATAACGAACACTTGGGGGGTACAACACGTATTCAGACATACGTACCATCAAAAATATACATGTACTAAAAAAAATATAAAACAAATTTTTGGCTTACGGCAAGGCCGCAAATTAAAATAATAATAAACTTCACTTATTCCACCGTTTCAAACAATATGTTTCCACCTCAGAACGTACTTGTTTAAAATCGGCGTTCTAAGAAACCATTTTCTAGGCTAAGAACTACGCAAGACCTGATTCCAAATTAAATCTATTTAAGGCGGATACGTAGGCAATCCATGATTCGGTCCAACCAATATTAAAGCCTATAGAAAAACAAGAATAAAAATAGAAGTCCCTTTTTGAAATTTAATTACTTGCAATCCAAGTCGAAAGAAAAATGATAAGCACGAAGAAGAATCCAAGTCATCAAGATGCCAAAATGAGCACACATCGAAAAATAATAAGGGCACGTACCCTTGCCAGAAGGAGCACTCACACTCCTAGGCACTTAGCCAAGACTCAAAAAAATCGCTTTGCCTCAATTGAATGGGGGCTAGCGCAAGCGTCCATGACCTCTAAAGTACTCGACTTGACCCTCCCCAAAGCGAACTAACTCACTTAAAGACTTTTTTTCACCACTAGACATAGTCGTTCGCTTAAAGACCTTCTTTCACCACTAGACACAGTCATGATCGCCAACAAGTAGTAAAGGCAGTAAGCTTGCAATAAAGAGAATTGTTCTACGGCATCGCCCCATTGTTTCTTCGAACTCAAGGCACCCGTTCATGGTAATTCAAATGCTTGCTAATCCCCTTTGAAAAAAAGAAACAGACATTGTGAATAGGACTTGGCACTTAACCAAGGCTCACCCTACTTAGACATATGACACGGGCATCTAAAATCGAAATCTGAAAACGTTATTAATGGGAAGACATAAACGGCAACTAGGGGCTTAAAATTGAAATGAAAGAGCTAGGGAAAGAACTAAGTATACCTTGACCTTTTGTACAGACATACACCAAGTAAATCTAAGTCAATTTGAAAATGGTTTATATTCCCGCAATTCTGGAAAAGACGGCCCTAAAAGCCTAAAGCATATGCCGAACGGGCACAAGTATATCTTGACGCCTTCACCCTGGCTTCCAGCAAATCCTTAGACAGCATTCCAAAAATCGTAACAGTATTTTGATTCACTCATGTAATCCTGTACGAACCCTTCTATAAGTCAACTTAGGACACCTCGGATTGTACACAGTAGGATTCGGATTTTAAATGATTTTCAAAGACTTCCTCGAACATAATAAGGTGTCGTTGGTTTAAGCTAAGTATGTGTTTATCTCGATGTTGCAAGTGAGTAAAAAAGATTTCCAAATATGATTATGGGTAAAGAAAGGCACCTAGCTTTTGGACAAGGCACACTTCAACATGTGACTACCTTGACCACGGCAATGTCGCACAATACGACATTTACAAGAGAAGCAACAAAATCACTACTCGAACATACCTCGCACTAAACGAGTCTGGTTCAAACTATTCATGATCCATGTCACCATGAATGCATAAAAACGTATGCCAAGCATTATAGCACCAAGCCAATCCCGTAGCTACAATTGAGGGCTTGAGAAAAACACTCTAAAAATGCTCGAAATGACGATTGTATCGCAAATTCTTGGCGCTAATGCTATACATACATTATAAGGGCACAATCCTAAGCTTTAATCGTGCAAATTGAACCTTAGAATAACTACAACCCCTCCCAAATTCTAAGCACTACTTAGAATATATAAAGTCACCCCACTAACAAAGGGTAACTGAAAATCGCGAGTCACCAAAACTCCGATCAAACTACTGCACATAACGCTCGCCCTACAAGCGCCCGTTACACAGTCTACCTCGTTCCAAAGCAAAAGCAAAAGAAAAAAATCAAGGATAAGAACTGTCAAAATATACCCAGAAAACATTTTCAACGCCCAGAGCTGGGCGCCTATATCTTTAACGCCCCAGCCTGGGCGCTGAATCTTTCTGCTAGCTAAGTTTTGCCGAGATATAAAAATAAGAAAGAAACGCCTACGAATCCTCGCATCGAACGAAGTAATAAGCCGTGCAAACCCACGCAGAAGGTGTCACACTTATTCAAGCACCTGAACAAGGCATGATGAAATACTCCAATGCAAATGATATCCCAACACCTAAAGGAATGTTCTAAGACACGCCGTTAGGCCACACAGGCCTACGTCGCACCATAAAGTTTAACCATCCCACAGTACAAGTCTAAAAAAAGAGAGTAAGGCATACTGCACTAATGCGGGCACGATCAAAGAGTATGTGTAAAAGAGGCAAAGACTACTTACCGCCCAAATTCAAAATGCAAGCCACACGACTTCTACATTAAGGATTAAAGGTAGCAAAATATTACCTACCACAGAAGGGATAGCTCGCACCTACACGAGCGAAACCCCAAGGCATCTTTCTCGAAAGAACCTACGAAAATCGTACGCCAAAAGGAAGCATCCCAACATGCATACTTGGGAGCTCCAAGCTACGAAACGACCATAGCAAAATAATAATAAAAAAAAACCTTGAAGCAAATGTTTAAACGATCAAGAAGGGCACGATGCTTGAGCCCACTTCATGAATGGGCCTGAACCCTATCAAGCTTCTAAGCAAACTATTCAAAATCAGTCATTGCTCAAAAAAAATGATTCAAGCAAACTGACTAATGGACCGCACACAACGGCCATTCTATGAACGCTCGTTCGCACATACATATCATCATTCTTAGTATCGAACATTCACGAACGCGTTCAATAGGAAAAAATATACAACAACAAGAGCGGTCAAAGTCTTACGCCTCAAGGTATGTTCCTCGGGCCATATAGACTCGCCCAACTATTGCAATAACTGTACGCCTTAAGAGCAACAGTTCCTTCAAATAAATCGCCTCAAAGTGACAAGCACCGTAGTCCACCAATCGGCTACGGCTTCTCAAGAAAATCATCACGTTCTAAAAACAAAGAAAAAAACAAAAGAAGAGAGAATACACAGAACTTCCAAGTGAAATAAGCGAATGAACAAGAGGCCAACTGTGTCATCAAAAGACCAGCCCAAACAACACTTTCAACGCCCCACCTGGGCGTGAATTATTTCAACGCCCAGGCCTGGGCGCCGAAAATGAACCCAGGCTCAAAAAAAAAAGGCCCTAACTTCTATTGGGCCCTGCCGCATCCATTCGACTCAAAAATTACCGATTTCCTTACTGAAAGTCGCACCTCACGACTTCGTCAAGAATAGCACACCACTACAAAGATCGCTCGCACTTACGAGCACGATCCCAAAACACGATCAAGGACATTACAAAATGCGTATCCCCAAGGAACCTCTTTGACAAGAAATTACCGTCAAGCACGAATGCTTGGGGGCTCAAAAGAAAATATATATTTCAAAAGAGAGTATTCAAAGTTAAAACAATATTCCTAGACTACGCTGTACGAAGTCCCGTGTTTGGATGTCTCAAAAAATAAAACCAGTTTACGACCTCAAGACAAAGGTCGCCGTTGATACTTATACATAGTCCCCTAATCAAGGACCCAGGTAGTGGCAAAATTGAGCCGAAAAGACTAGCTCAAAACCATGAAAAGGTGATGACCACGAGACTATGGTCCGTCTAAGCACGTTGTCAACCCACATTCAGGTTGCAACTAAATCCGAGCATCCCTCGAAAGAATTCGCTCCTGCAAGAAGGAATAAGAAGAAATTCTCAAAAGAAATCACAAAGAACCAAAGAAGTAGGAACTTGCCAATCTTCAGTCAGGCAAGAATCGCGTCACAAACCGCGGGAGTTCCCAAATCGAAAAGAAAACGAATTCAGGGACGTCAACCCTCAGCGGACAGGGCTCGCCTACCCTCAGCGGGCGGGGTCTGCGTCACTAACCGCGCAGGTCCTCAGTTTTCGACAAAAAAATAAAGTCTTCAAATTTAAAATAGGCTCGCCATCTTCAGCCGGCGGGGTCTACGGCGCAAACCACGTAGGTCCTTATTTAAAAAAAAAACAAAATAAAATTTCAAAACAGGTTCGTCCACTTCTATCGGACGGGGCGTCCACCCTCAGCGGACAGGTTCACCATCTTCAGCCGGCGGGGTCTACGTCACAAACCGCGTAGGTCCTTATTTTAAAAACATCAAAACAGATTCGTCCACTTCTATCGGACGGGGCGTCCACCCTCAGCGGACAGGCTCGCCCACCTTCAGCGGGCGGGGTCTGCGTCACTAACCGCGCAGGTCCTTAGTCGCTGCAGCGATAACTTTTTCGGTTTTCCCTTTTTCCAAAAATTAAAGGATTGGTTTTCCCTTTTTCCAAAAATTAAAGGATTGGTTTTCCCTTTTTTCCAAAAGTTAAAGGATTGGTTTTCCCTTTTTCCAAAAATTAAAGGATTGGTTTTCCCTTTTTTCCAAAAATTAAAAGATTGGTTTTCCGTTTTTCCAAAAAAGAACGATGTGCTGAATTTTCCTTCGTTTTACGTCCTATAAAAACAAGGGGGTTTTCTCGTTTAGCTAGCCCTGAAAATGAGATTTTTTAAAAACGTTTTACCTCGTGATTGGGCTTGGCCAGGCCCAATTACACTTTACAGCTTTAATTTTGAAAACATCTGTAGCTACTCCCAATGACAAAGTGAGGGAGTTTCTACGCACCTTTAGATCCTTCCAATGACAAAGTGAGGAAGTTTCTATATTATCAGTTGACAAATCCCAATGACACGTGAGGGATATGTCGACACTTCAAGTGATGACCCTTAAGTCAAATGTTATCACTCGGGGGCTCGTGAGACCCTCGCATAACAGGTCACATACACCATGGCTTGTGTGACGCACTCCGTCTAATACTTTGACCATCGTCTTACTCCAAGACTCAGTCAAAGTGGGGGCTAACTGTAGACACCTACTTTTGTCCCCGTTCCTGCAAGGGAAAGGTTCGATGATGAAAGCATAAAAATTCCACTTGACAACGCATCTCCTATAAAATAAACGAATCTCGATTCCCCATTTCATTTCACCCGAAACCTGCTATTTATGGAAACCTGCTATAAATAGTAACTGCCGTAAAAGGTAGCGTCTAAAAGTGGCAAATCATAAAAGATAGAAACCTGTCAGAATTAGGTGTTGCACTCCAACATAAATCCTAAATGAGATAGAAAACCGCGAGAATCCTATTCCTAATAGGATTCGGAAATAGGAGTCACGTATTAATTAAAATCCTAACGAACCTAGAGTTCGTAACGGGCCCAGACGCATTCCGTCATAAAATTGATACGCGCTAAAAGACTCGAATTAATCTCAAACTCTACGGATTTTAGGAATCCGAATCTGACTAAACAAAATTGCCCAGACCCTATTTTCAACGCCTGGCTCTGGGCGCTGAAAATACCTGGGTACGTCTCTTTTCCTAATTCATTGTGGATTAGAACTCTGCAATTCTATCTTTCCACGAACTCTTCCCTATAAATAGGCCCCTAGTTTCGACGTGAAAGAACACACAATAACACACAATTATGTTCTGAGTATTGACTCCAACCCTTAGCCTAAGCCTCTCGCTGCGAAATTGTTCACGCGTTCTGTCGCAATCGATCCATAAATCGAACAGAACGTATCCTGTCCCATAATTGAGATTCGTTAAATAAAAAGGAGAAATAGCAAAGTCAAAGTGGTTAGTTTTCTGAGAACCGTGACGCACCTCTCAAGGGTGCGTCGTAATGTGTCCCTTTTCGATGATTTAACTGCTTTCCTCGCCCTTTTTATGAACTGTTAAACTAACCTAATCTGATTGTTCTATCACGCCTAACAAATATAATATTTTCGGGAAATCGGATTATCATGCTAGGTCCCTTAATGCTATTTAAATCAGATAATCACGATCGAATTAGTATTATATGTTGCATACTGCTAAAATCAACTCAGATTAGTTTAATAGTTAACGCATGTCCCTTCAATTATTTATGCTGAGCTAGTAAGGATATCCTGCCTATGGAGTTATCGACGAGCGAAGTACTCCTCTCGGTAGTTACAGTCCCCCGAACCCTCAATCTCTACCTTGCGGGTGTATATTGAGAGATCCCCACACCAGGGATCACAAGGGAACCTACGGCCGTCGTGGTCAAACATAATTGCACTCCCTTTATGTCACGATAACCGGGTTTTGTCAGTTTTTCTCATTGTCGTTAAAAACTGAATGGCGACTCCTATATTACTAGTCAATTGGGTGTAAACTCAAAGGAAATCCAATTACACTTGATTGAATAAAAGAATCGTCACACCCACGAGGGACGAGGTCACGCATTAGCCTCGCGCTTTTTCGACCCCCTCACACACGTCATAGGGGCACAATCCTAAGGTAAATCGTGTAAAACAAACCTTAGAATGGCTACAACCCCTCCCAAATTCTAAGCACTACTTAAAAGATATAAAGTCACCCCACTATCAAGGGTAACTGAAAATCGCGAGTCACCGAAACTCCGATCAAACTACTGCACATAACGCTCGCCCTACAAACGCCCGTTACACAGTCTACGCCGTTCCAAAGAAAAAGCGAAAAAAATCAAGGATAAACAAAAAAAAGGAACATCTATGAATCCTCGCATCGAATGAAGTAATAAGCCGTGCACACCCACGCAGAAGGTGCTACACTTGTTAGAGGACCTGAACGAGGCGTGATGAAGTACTCCAATGCAAAAAATAATAATGATATCCCAAAACCTGGAGGAATATTCTAAGCCACGCTGTTGGGCCACACAAGCCTACGTCGCACCATAAGTTCAACCATCCCACGGTACAAGTCTAAAAAAAGAAGAGTAAGGCATATTGCACTAATGCGGGCACGACCAAGAGCATGTGTAAAAGAGGCAAAGACTACTTATCGCCCAAATTCAAAATGCAAGCCACACGACTTCTACATTAAGGATTAAAGGTAGAAAAACATTACCTACCACGGAAGGGATAGCTCGCACCTACACGAGCGGAACCCTAAGGCATCTTTCTCGAAAGCACCTACAAAAATCGTACGCCAAAAGGAAGCATCCCAACATGCATACTTGGGGGCTCCAAGCTAGGAAACAACCATAGCAAAATAAAAAAAATCTCAAAGCAAATGTTTGAACGATCGAAAGGGCACGATGCTTGAGCCCACTTCATGAATGGGCCTGAACCCTATCAAGCTTCTAAGTAAACTATTCAAAATCAGTCATTGCTAAAAAAAAAAAAAAAAAATTTGAATGATTCAAGCAAACTGATTAATGGACCGCACACAATGGCCATTCTATGAACGCTCGTTTGCACATACATATCATCATTCTAAGTATCGAACATTCACGAACGCGTTCAAAAGAAAAAATATACACGAGAGATAAAAAATATACGCCTCAAGGTATGTTCCTCGGGCCATATAGACTCGCCCACTATTGCAATAACAGGACGCCTTAAGAGCGACAGTTCCTTTGAATAATCGCCCCAAAGCGACAAACACCGTAGTCCACCAATCGGCTACGGCTTCTCGAGAAATCATCACGATCACTCAACTCGTCGTGATCTCCGATAAAATTCTACGTTCCAAAAATAAAGAAAAACAAAAGAGAAGGGAATAAATAGAATTTCCAAGTGAAGAAAACGAACGAACAAGAGGCCAACTGTGAAACCTCGCCAGAAATCATTTTCAGCGCCCAGAGCTGGGCGCCGAAATATTTAACGCCCAGGCCTGGGCGCCGAAAATGAGCCCAGGACCCAAAAAACAGTTCTGACTTCTGTAGGGTCCTTCCGTATCCATTCGACTTGAACATTGCCGATTTCTTTACTGAAAGTCGCACCTCACGACTTTGTTAAGAGTAGCACACCACTATAAAGATCGCTCGCACTTACGAGCATGATCCCAAACACGAGCAAGAACATTACAAATTGCGTATCCCCAAGGAACCCCTTTTACAAGATATGACCATCAAGCACGAGTGCTTGGTGGCTCGAAAGAAAATATAGAGTATACAAAGTTAAAAACAATATTCCCAGACTACGCTGTATGAAGTCCCGTGTTTGGATAATCTCAAAAAAATGGATTACGACCTCAAGACAAAGGTCGCCGTTGATACTTATACATAGTCCCCTAATCAAGGACCCAGGTAGTGGCAAAATTGAGCCGTAAAGACTAGCTCAAGACCATGAAAGAAGATGACCATAAGACAATGGTCCGTCTAAGCACGTTGTCAACCCACATTCAGGTTGCAACTAAATCCGAGCATCCCTCGAAAGAATTCGCTCCTACAAGAATGAATAAAAAGAAATTCTCAAGAGAAATCACAAGAAAAAAAATGAAATAGGGACTTGTCCACCTCAATCAGGAAAGACCGCGGCACGCGAATCCCAAATCAAAAAGACGAATTCAGGTTCGCTCACCTCCAGCGAGCGGGGCGTCCACCCTTAGCGGACAGGGCTCGCCCACCTTCAGCGGGCGGGAACTGCGTCACTAGCCGCGCAGGTCCTCAGTTCTCGAAAAATAAAGTCTTCAAATTCAAAATAGGCTCGCCATCTTCAGCTAGCGGGGTCTACGTCACAAACCACGTAGGTCCTTATTTTCAAAAAGCACAAACAAATTTCAAAATAGATTCATCCACTTCTATCGGACGGGGTGTCCACCCTTAACGGACAGGTTCGCCATCTTTAGCCGGCGGGGTCTACGTCACAAGCCGCGTAGGTCCTTATTTTCAAAATTTCAAAAACAGATTCGTCCACTTCTTTCGGACGGGGCGTCCACCCTTAGCGGACAGGTCGCCATCTTTAGCCAGCGGGGTCTGCGCCTCTTACCGCGCAGGTCCTTAGTCGCTGCAGCGATAACTTTTTCTGGTTTTCCCTTTTCCAAAAATTAAAAGGATTGGTTTTCCGTTTTTTTTCCAAAAAAAAAGAGCGATGTGCTGGATTTTCCTTCGTTTTACGTCCTATAAAAACAACGGGGTTTTCTCGTTTAGCTAGCCCTGAAAATGAAAATCTTTAAAAACAGTTTTACCTCGTGGTTGGGCTTGGCCAGGCCCAATTACACTTTATAGCTTTGATTTCGAAAACATCTGTAGCTACTCCCAATGACAAAGTGAGGGAGTTTCTACGCTTCTTTAGATACTTCCAATGACAAAGTGAGGGAGTTTCTATACTATCCGTTCACAAATCCCAATGACACGTGAGGGATATGTCGACACTTCAAGTGATGACCCTTAAGTCAAATGTTATCACTCGGGGGCTCGTGAGACCCTCGCAAAAAAACAGGTCACCATGACTTGTGTGACGCACTTCGTCTAATACTTTGACCATTGTCTTACTCCAAGACTCAGTCAAAGTGGGGGCTAACTGTAGACACCTACTTTTGTCCCCATTCCCGAAAGGGAAGGTTGGATGATGAGAACATAAATCTCCACTTGACAACGCGTTTCCTATAAAATAACGAATCTCAATCACCCTTTTCATTTCACCCGAAACCTGCTATTTATAGAAACCTACTATTTATGGAAACATGCTAAAAATAGTAACTGTCGTAATGGGTAGTTGTTAAAAGTGGCAAGTCATAAAAGATAGAAACCTGTCAGAATTAGGTGTTGCACTCCAACATAAATCCTAAATGAGATAGAAGTTACGAGAGAATCCTATTCCTAATACGATTCGAAAATAAGAGTTACGTATTAATTAAAATCCTAACGAGCCTAGAGTTCGTAACAGGCCCAGACGCATCCCGTCATAAAATTAATACGCACTAAAAGACTCGATTAAGTCTCATACACTCCGGATTCTAAGAGTCCGGATCTGACAAAGAAACGGCCCAGACCCTATTTTCAACGCCTCCTGGGACGTGTTCTTTCCTAATTCCTCGTGGATTAGAGTTCTACAATTCTATCTTTCCACGAACTCTTTTCTATAAATATGGCCCCAAGTTCGACGTGAAAAGAACACACACAATTATTATTATTCTGAGTATTGACTCTAACCCCTAAGCCTAAGCCTCACGCTGCGAAATTGATCACGCGTTCTGTCGCAATCGATCCAAAAATCGAACAGAACGTATCCCGTCCCGTAACTTGAGATTCGTTAAATAAAAGGTGAAATAGCAAAGTCATAGTGGTTAGTTTCTTGAGAAGCGTGACGCACCTCTCAAGGGTGCGTCGTAATGTGCCCCTTCGCATGACTTAATTGCTTTACTCGCCCTTTTATGAACTGTTAAACTAATCAAATCTGATTGTTCTATCACGCCTAATAAAGATAATATGTTGGGAAATTGGATTATCATGCTAGGTCCCTTAAAACAATCTAAACCAGATAATCGCGATCGATCTAGTATTATATGTTGCATATTTTCAAAATCAACTCAGATTAGTTTAATAGTTAACGCATGTCCCTTCAATTATTTATGTTGAGCTAGTAAGGATATCCTGCCTCTGGAGTTATCGAAGAGCGAGGACTCCTCTCGGTAGTTACAGTCCCCCGAACCCTCAATCTCTACCTTGCGGGTGTATGTTGAGAGATCCCCGCACCAGGGATCACAAGGGAACCTATGGCCGTCGTGGTCAAACATAATTGCACTCCCTTTATGTCACGATAACCGGGTTTTGTCAGTTTTTCTCATTGTCGTTAAAAACTGAATGGCGACTCCTATATTACTAGTCAATTGGGTGTAAACTCACAGGAAATCCAATTACACTTGATTTAACAAAAAGAAACGTCACACCCACGAGGGACGAGGTCACGCATTAGCCTTGTGCTTTTTCGACCCCCTCACAATCGGAAATATATTTAATCGCGAATACGAGGAGCGGCCCACGAGCCGAGTGCACGAAGCACTCGAGGCCCATGGGCGCGCGCATAGGCGAGCAAGTAAAGCGCGACAGCAGCGAGGCCCAAGTGGCGAGGGTTGTGCTCGTGCGAGCGGGCCGAGACCACAACACAAGCAACAGCGCGGCCCACAGCCCTTCGTTGTGCGTGTCCGTGTGACTTGGCTTGCGGGCTTGCTAGCCGACATTGCCTCTTGGCTTGGTCGGTTAGTAAGGTTATGTAAATAACCTTACAACCTAATTTCCAACTTAGCACAATCACAATTCAGAATACACACAACCCTAGGAGAAAACAGAGAACCCTAATTCTCTCTGTGCCTCCATAGTGTGTTCATCCCAAAAGGCAAAGTATCTTGATCAATTGTCTAAGCTACGATAATCAAGACGGATCTGAACGTGTCGGTGAACCAAGTAGGGGAACGACAAGTGAAGTTCTTTGTTCGTGTTAGTTGACATATTATTGTGGAAAACATGCTTCGAATGTAAGTTTGCTTAATCTGTGCTTTATACATGTTTCCTGGCTTTGGGGATTGTTCCGCACATGTTATTATGTTTAACTGTATTCCCCAACACTAAGGCGGATCCGAACGTGTTGTGGAATATCTACGGAGGGACGACATTTGGACTTGTTCTTGTTCGGTTCGCAGCTAGGGAGGGCACGCTACAAAGTGTATGTGTCCTAAATTATGCTAATTGTTATTGTAATACCTCGTATTTTTCTGTATTTTATAAATATATTTTATTATATTTATAAAGTATTTTTATGATTTTTAGAATTTAAAACACATTTAAATGTCATTTAAATGTATTTTATTTAATTAGAATATTTATTAGTTTAATTATTACCAAACGAATTTATTATTTAAGTTTGGGAATTTAATTGGGTTTCAAAAGTAAAACGATTTTAAATGAATCTAGCCCAATTCAATTCCGAGTTCAATTCCAAACAAATTAAGCAAGCCCATCTTATGTTTAATGAAGCCCGAAAGGGAATCCTAAAGCCTAGCCCATCTTTGAGTTTCCTAAGCCTATAAATATAGGTGCTCACCCTCAAAATCGCTCCATATTATTCATTAAATCTAAAAAAATAAAACCCTAACCCTAAATTCTTCTTTCTTTCGTCGAACTTATGTTTAGCCGTTTTTCTCCTACTTCCGTTCTTCTTTAAAGTTGTAGATCTCGAAAAGTTCTTGAACTTTGCCTCAAGAATCGATCAATTCCGAGTTGTAGATTAAAAGTTATGAGCGTTCTAAAATCCTGCTGCAGTATTTCTTCTTTTCCTCTCTCTCTTTCTTTCGGCTCTCTTGTGCCCGTCTCCCTTGCCCCGCACTCAACCGAGCACCACTGCTCGTTGGTTCCTTGTGCCTCTCGCACAGCCCTTGTCCCTCGCCCCTCTCTTCGTGCTCGCTTCCTTGTGCCCTCGTGCACGCAACACCACCCACACCCCTTGCCTCTCGCTCTCCCTCGCGTCTCTCTCTCACAGCAACGCGTGCTGCGTGCTGTTGCGTGATGTTGTTGCTTGTCGCTGCGTGGCCTCGTGCTCATCCACACTCACCCTCACTCGCACTCTCTCTCTTTTCTCTTGCTCGTGGCCACACGAGCCTCGCCCCTACTGCCTTGCTGATGTTCGTGCCGCACCGCATGCACACACACGCACAACCGTGTATGTTATGTGTGTGTGTGTTCTTGTTCGTTCATTCAATTCTTTCGCCGAATCACAATTAATTCGTGGTTGTTCCGTGCTATAGGCCGGATTGGTATAATTCTCTTCTTCCTTGCCTATTCTATTTCAATTCCGTATTTAAATTATATTATTATTATTATTGGTTTTGATTAATTAAAATGCTGGGATCGGTTATGAACACCGAATTTTGAGGATTTGTATGTTTGAATTATTGAAGAATGTTTTGAATTGAAATATTATAATTTTCAGATTTGAAATATATATTAAAGTTTCAATTTTTATTAGTTTTAATGGTTTTAATTACAAACTATGATTGAAGTTTTAATCTGAGACTTATGGGCGATTGATTAGCATAATTAGATTATGAATTTAATTATGATAATCAATTATATTTTTCAGAATATTGTAAAGACTTAAAACGTCGACTTTTAATGGTTTATACATGAAAATAAATTAATTTCATGCTAGGGTTTTAAACGATTGATTGAGACGATTATTTTATTAATGAACGATTAAGTTCTAATTAATTCAAGTGTTTTAAAACTAAACAAAGTTGCTGGAAATTTAGTAAACATGGATAATAATTAAGTTTCTCCATTTTGTTTATAGGAGTTGATTTCTAGTAAGTTGTGATTCGCACAGTGGCCCCGTACTTAGGTATTCCAGGTACGTACAAGTCTAGGGCGACCACATTAATTGTCAAGGAACATTACGTGATTATTTATTGATGTGAATCATATTACGTGAACTTGGTGAATTCATATTTGATTTGGTGGTCAATCATGTGAATTATTAATATTGGAATTATTGAATTGTTGATTGAACAAGCATGTTGGGATTATTATGAGTATGGATTTCATTGTCAATCATGTTGTTCAATATTCATGCATGTATGGTTTGTTTCACACACAAGGGATGGATTATTTATTTGTATGCTATTGTACGGGATGTCTAGCATACTTTGAGCCAATTATTCGTACTTCGTTGTACTATTTATTTTACCACATGTGAAGGGTTAGCTCACGTAAGCCACCGCACATGTAGGGTTCTGTAACACCCCGACATTTCTCTCTTTTTCTAAAATAATCTTTTAATATAAAACGTAGAGAATTATCAAGGCAATATCACCCGTGTGAAAACGTAACGGCTTATTCAGAATTTTGCAGCGGAAAACATAAAACTAACTTTAGGTTTATAAATAATCGATTACAGGTTTAATCCCAAAAACCAATCAACGAAAATAAGGAAATATAAATAGTACGACAAGTTTAAAGTCCAAATTAACAAACCAAGTCACTTAGCAAAACAAAACTAAATAAAAGCTCTCTAATCCCGATCCCCATGATGCATCATCTTCAAACCTGTAGATGGACAATGGTTATTGATCCTTAGAGACTGCTCACCAAATATTGGGTCATCACAGGATCAATAAGGCATAGCCATGATCAACATGCACAAGCAAAAGCACGTAATCAGCAAAGCTGAGTACTACATACTAAAACAAAAACAATCTTAACATGATACTAATAAACGATAAGTAAGGGCAAACAACACATATTAATTTGAATACCACACTTGACTAGACTAGGATAGACTGGACTAGACTTTTATAACAATAACATTATTTTAATTGAAATAGTCAATGGACCGAGTTGCTACTAGATACTTCTTCTTCTTCACTAAGGAAGACGAGGTATGGGCGCGACTCCGTAAACCCCAATGACCTGCGATATCGAGGGACTTTTGAATAAAATAGAACCGGTGATCAATCCGGCCCCAGAAAAAGCCATAGGCTACCCATGACCCCAACTCCTGATTGTCTGTCACTTTAGACGTGCACAGTCTAAAGCTATTGCTACTCAGTTTCACTTTACATGATTTATAAATTAAACTATTTTGTGACTCAACAATCACATAAGGCATACAAACAATATTTATTCACGACTGTTTTTCTCTTGGAATTAAGTAAGTGATCACAGAGATGTCAATCAAGACTTATTCCAATTAATTCAACCTTTCCTTTAATACTGATCAACCCTCTATATGGGCATAAGGTTTCAACTTACTAAACAAGGTCCTCGGCCCTCATAAAGTAGTGAAAAACTAAAAGGGAACAACGATCAATCGATCTGAATCAATGTATATAAAATAAAGTTCCCAACTGACATGCTTGCATCAATAATCCATACTAGCATGTTATAATTCTCATAACGAAATATATATGATCAACATGTCCATCCAACAATATTAAACATGCACTTTCAACATAACTAAGTTCATCAACAATTTCAACATGGTTTCAACAAATCACACACATTTCAAGCACACAGGTATGTACGTACCTTGTGTAAACAAACTGATAGGCCACTTTAACGAATTCAAAAGTCGCCTACAAAGAATTCTCCGCCTAAAAACAACCAATAAAATTACCCAATCAATATCCAACGATTTACATCAATACTAAAGTACTCTAAATACACCCTAAACACATTTTGAACCATCCCCAATATCGAAACTTAACTAAATAACCTCCAAGCATAATAACTATTAAACTAATGATCCCAAAACGTTCTAAACTCCAATAAAACATCCTTTTTAAAATTTCCAGCAATATAAAACAATTTTAAACGTCCACAAAACATAATCAACGTTCTTAAA
Organism: Spinacia oleracea; assembly: GCF_020520425.1. Lineage (NCBI taxonomy): Eukaryota > Viridiplantae > Streptophyta > Magnoliopsida > Caryophyllales > Amaranthaceae > Spinacia > Spinacia oleracea. Next base: position 60,282,717 of record NC_079488.1, on the reverse strand, counting down.
ATCATAAAAATAATAGCTTAATAATATATAATCATTCTATTATGATTTAAATCATTAAAAACCTTAAAAATTCACACTTTAATAATTAAATTCCTTATTTCAATTCAATCACATAATCTGAAAATTAAATTTATTATTTAAACATAATATATAATCTGAAAATATAATTTAATCATAATAACTTATAATTTACATTCCATAATCATGAATTAAATCACTAAACTAATTAAAACCCTAACTCATATATTAATCAACCAAAACTGAAAATAATTAATTAATAACATCAAGACCAAATCTGAAAATTATAATTTAACGATAAAAATTAATAATTTAATTTCAAGAAACATAATTTCAAATTAATAAACTTAATTAAAAGATTTCAATAACTTAGGGTTTAAGAAAATCAACCAAACTAAGAGGAGAGGAGAGGTTGGGCGAAGGTGTACGACGCGGCAGCAAGGGAGAGGCTGGCTGGGTTGCTGTCGTGGGCGGCGGCGGTGGTTGTTGTCGGTGGCGGCTGCGCGAATAGATGATGGTCAGCCATGAAAATCAAAGAAAACAGAATGCGAATGGGAAGGAAAGAAAGACGAAGAAGGAGGAGAAGGTGGGAACAGATTACCGGCGGCGCGACGGTTGGGCAAAGGCGGGGAGGAACTCGCGGTGGTTGCGAGTGGCTGGACGAACGACAATGATTAAGGGGAAGAACGTAACCGAAACCAAAAGAGAAGGACGAAAGAGAAACGGAAGGGGAAGGAGTTACCGTTGCGATGGTTGCTATGAGGGCGTCCGCCGGTGGTTGGTGGCGGCGGTCGGTGTTTGACGGCTGGGCAGCAACAAGCAAAGGAGGAGCAACACAGTTACGTGAAAAAGGGGTTTTGCGTTTCTTCTTTCTTTTTTTGTTTTTCACGTGAATTGGAAGTAGAGAAGGGATGAGGGGAGTTTTGAGTTTTACTATTTGGGCTTTGCCAATGAGGGCTAGGATTAGGATTTGGCTTTTAGTGTTTGAATCAAAACCGAATAGGATTGTTTTTCCGAATTCAACGTGTTTTCCTAATTCAAATTCTTTTCAACATAAAATTCTAAAATTATTCTTGATTGCACAAACCGTTAAAATATTTAGAACATATTTAAATAAAATTAAATATACATTAAATATATAAATATAATAAGGTTCAAAAATCGTTAAATATTTAAACGTACTTAAAATAAAATAAATATACGTTAATTATATATATTTATTACTAAAATTCATAAATTCTATTTAAATATAAATAATATACGTTAAAATATATTAATAAAATTTATAAATTTACGGGAGATTACAGGTTCAGTTGGGAATATTTTGTATGAAATGAATTAGGATTTGTCGTGCAAGGGCACAACCCTCATGTTAATGGGCATGATGTGGAATCTCACTTTCGTGAGGAGGAACATGGTAGTAATTTCACAAGTGTCTTGCTTTGTTGATCACACGTCCTAAGGAATTAAAATAAGATTGTTTTGGTTGTCCTTTATTAATTGTATGTACGTACGTTGTTGAGTCTTGAGTTCACCTTTAATAAAATATTAATAAAAATGTAAAGTGCAACCAGAACAAGCTTCAAAACTCTTGGAACGTATATACCTTGAGTATGAACAATGGGGGGAGTCTTGCCGGAAAGCTCGTACTCCTACTAATGATACAAGACGTTGTTTCATTTAACTTATGCGCTGGAATTCCGTCAGTATGGCCCGACACTCGGTATGGTCCGACATTTTTTATTTTTTATTTGGTGTATGGTTGGCTCCCAACACCCTTCCTTTATGGAATATTCTTTTGGCCCGTTCGAAGCTTATCCTAATTAAATTGTGAGTCAAGAGTCGAGTCAAGAGTCGAGTCTTGTATTCATGATTTGCTTGTTATTTATTTAATGGCTTTTGCATGTTGATTAGTACTTAGTGAGTGATGCATGTTTATAGTTTTATCTCACTCTAGCCTTGTAAGTACTCAGCTTTTTGCTGACTACATGCATTGTGTCTTTTGGTCATGGCCTTTGCCTTAATGACCCTATGATGATCCATCATTTGCACTTGCATTGTTGGGGAGTAGAATAATATAGCAGGTTGGTAGATCAAAGTACGATCGAAATCATGTGGCTTGGGATGATTGAGAGAGTGGCATGCTTTCGTACTTTAAAACTATTTTATCTATACTTTAATTATGTTTTGAATTTGTTGAACTTTTAATACCTTGGTTTTTGGGCCGTTATGGTTCCATCTTGTAGGAGGCCTCGATAATTTATTATTTATGTTTTTGAAAAGTTAGTTGTCATTAAATTCCGCTGCGCAATTCTGGTACTAGCCTTAACCGTTATCACGGTGGCGGTAATACTTTAGTAATTCCTTTATTTTAAGTGGGAAGATGGTTTTATAAAAGCAAGGAATTATTAGGGTGTTACAGTTATGTGGCAATTAATTTGGATTCCTGGCTTTATGGTTTATCCGCATGGTTTATATTCAATTATATGTATCATAACCTAACAAATCAGCGCCGAGTGGCCAGACATTTCAACAAAAGGGTCAGAACCCAAAACATCAAAGAAGGCAAGTTTGTCCTTAAAGCCCTTCTCAAGAGTGTCATGGATCCAAGGGGAAAATTCAAACCCAACTGGGTCGGACCATACATTGTCAAGAAAATTCTTTCCGGGGGAGCAGTCGAATGAACTTATGTCGATGGGACTAAGTTCCATTCTTTGACGAACCTGGATAAGCTCAAAAAAGTTCTATGTCTAAATTCAAAATTCAAGTTAAATGTTCAAAAAGTTATGTAAGTTAGAACTACGATCGGCCTGATTCCTTAACAGGACACGTAGGCGACCTCATTCCGAGGCCCGACCACCTTAATACAAAAAAAAAAATTCAAAGTTTCCTCAATTAAGGGCATCCTAAAAAACAATTCAAATCAAGTTCAAAATTCAAATTGTTGTTGTTCTTATTCCAAATGTGCAAGTCAAATAAAAAGCATGTTCAAGCGGAATTTGGCATAATTTTCAAATAACTGTTATTTTTGCTCTAAAGCCTTTTCACTTCCACTAAACAAGTGAAGCAAAGTTATTCAAATCCTTTTCACTTACACTAAACACATTTTTTAAACACATTTCTAAACACACTCTAAAATAAATTCCCTACAAATACAATTCCAAACACTTCAAGCCTAAAAACATATTGGGTTGGGCGACTATGCTCTTGAGTCCTAGCACCTCGAGTACTATTCCCTTGCCCTTCTAGCAATCATTCATCCATCTTCCCCTTGCCCAAGCGGAAGGAGAAGGAACTAGCAATCTTCCAAGCCGGGATGATGACGAGCCTCCTCTGGACCCCGAACGGTCAAGCACCGAATGGGCCACGCGATCATCTCCCTCCCTATAAGGAATTGATACAGGATGTCTAGCTGTAGATCCTCTGACTCCCGCAGACTCGGAGAAAGAAATGTCTCTCTGGCTTAGACCTTTCATCCATACAACGTACCCCGCAAAGAGAGTAGCAGGCTCAGGTGGGAATTGAATGCTCAAGAATGGTTTGGCAACCCAATACCTCCTCCATCGTGTAAGACGGTCAATGTTCAGTACAATGGGCTTTGTATGCTCCATAGAACAATCCGGAATTTCTTGCCTCAAACCATATTGTCTCATCACTCGAGCAGGAGAGTAGAAGACCAATGTAGAAAGGCAAGGCACCCTCAAAGAAGTAGAGCCAGGAGCATGTCTCATGGAAGCGATTCCCCACCACGGAATTACCCACCTGGTGGAACATCCAATCCCCGAGAGTGCGCAGCGCCACTCAACCAAAGAGAGTCGGCCATACATCATGGGCCGCACAATGAACCCCTTTCTATTATAGCTTGTCGTGTTTTCTGGGGGTGCCACCAACATGAGTCTCTCCATAAGCCAGACCTTGGAGAAAGTACAAGAAAGCAATTCAATATGTAATGTTCTAAATTCAAATACAAAATTCAATATACAAGAAACTCCATATTCTTACATGAAGTAGAGTCTGGCTTCCTGAAGGCATGGAAGAGGGGTCCGACTTTAGCATATCAAGGCCTATCATTGTCTCGCCAATCACGAGTGGCATTGGGTCTCTACCACAAGCTAACTGCTCTACATCTCTATTAGGGAGGCATCACCATTGCCATAACCCATGCTTCGAAAAGAGGAAGCGAGCAAAGATACAAAAACTCAAAACCCTCAAGCGGTAGACCTTGGGGATGTCCACTCCAGCAAAATGGGTAATAAAGAGGGATAAGTCCACCCCTCGCCCATATACAACAACACTCAAAAGTTGGGGTATAGGACCCAAGTACTTCTCAAAATTCGAAAAGAAGTGTTCCTCAACACTAGGCAAGCAAGGCTTTATCATAAGCGGCCAACCCAATATAGCACTAAACTCTTCAGGGAGGGGACACACCTCGTTGTTACCAAAACGGAAAACATGGTGCATCGGATCCCAAGCCTACAAAGCAGCATGGACAAAATTCATATCAAGTTTCACGAACCGGAAGGAGGAAAGCACTCCAAGATGGATGGCATTTAGCTCTCTTTTCTCCAGTTTTCCTAGAGAACCAAGCCACGAGTTCAAGGCATTTTCCAAAGACACAGCCATTTGCTTTATTTTTTTGAGAGGAAGTAGAAGGCGAGACAGAACAGGGAAGGAGAGGTGCAAAGAAAATGATTCGAAAGCCCTCTATTTATACAAGATCCAAATTTTATGGCGGTACTTGGAAGTACCACCAGCGCTGGGCGCAATGCCTGCGACAGGCGCAGAGCCTGCTAGAAGGACTAGTCCAACTTCTGCCATTATGGCATCGAGTACGCCTCTCTTCATTACATTGTACAAAAAAACCATCTTCAATGATTTGTGCCGAATATTCCAAAAAGCCGCAAGTTGCGCGAATTCAAGCAGTTCGAATTAGCACCGAGTCAATTTGGGGTTACTTGTTCAAATTCAAGCATTCTAGTCCTAGATCGGCGTCTTAGGTCGAGTCAACATATGCATAAGCAAAAGTTGAATATACTTTGACTTGCGCTTTACCAAAAAACCTCAGTCAATGTGGGGGCTTATAGTGGGTATATACACCCGAAAAAATGGGTATTTTTTTTCATTTTGCATGCATGCATATTGCCACAAATTTCAGAATGCACACACAACGCACACAAGTTCAAATTCAAACCATGCAAAAAACACATAGCAAGCATTCCAGCAATTCAAATACAAATCCAAAATTCAAATATAAACCAAGCAAATATCCATACAAATACAACCTACAAATATCCCTACAATATCCATACATACAAAAACCTACCCGAGGCAAAGCTAGGCCTCACTACCATGCAGGATCAGTCTGATTCGTCCTCAAATACAATTACAGTCTCAATAGGTCCCTTGCCCCTGTTTCAACTCATGTACCGCTCCAGATCCTGGTCAAGCTCTGTCCCTGGAGTAGCTTGCTCCTGCTCCGAAATACGAAGGGTACTGGGAAACTGCTGAGGTCCCTGCTGATAATCTCAAAAAGCCTGAAACTAGCGTATTCTCTCATACTCATGCCACTGAGCTCAAGGCCCAACACCATAGCCAGGCCCCAAGGGCTGAGAACTGCTCGCTCCCAAGTGACCACCACGAGGAGTCATATGAAGGAAATAATGCCCTTGGTCCAAGTATGCAATCTATGTTAAGTCTAATAAATGCGGTTCAGTATTAATTAACAAGTTAATAATTCAGTGAGATCAAGTGAGCTGAATGCCTAGCTAGAGGCCGCTTCAGTTCAAGTGGAATTAATGATATTAATGCAAAGCTTACTCTTGACTGAACCCGTAGGGTCACACAAATAGTACGTAAACGGATCAAGTATTTAATGGCATTAAATACTCTATCTATGGATATTCGTAATCGACGGATCTTGGTTTAAGTGGGAGCTGAGACCGTCACAGAAATGAATACTCCGGAAACGATGATTTTGCCGAAAACGGAAATATGGATCGTATCGGAAATATAAATATTATCCAATATAACTTTCAACTAAGGCAAAAGCCGACAATCGGTGAAAATCGGCAACCTGGCTGAATCGCAAAGCAAACACCAACAATCAAATTGAATGAGCAAAAGTCCATTCAGGCATAAAATCACATTTATTTGTCATTGGAACATGGAATCTCCATTACCCCTATAGTGCTAAATTCCAAATTAATAATAGTAATTAGATTAATAACATGGTTACTTAAGAGCCACAAACTAAGCAATGCACAACGTCAACCTGAATTTACATGATTCACGGTAATAATTCCTTAAGCCACCAATGGAACTCGGTGCCTATTTGACACATAAATAGTAAGCAAAGGTCAACAAATGTTTTCATGTACAATCCCGAAAAAAAATATACATCAACAGCAAGTCAGTAAGAGATTAACACACTCTCGGAGCATATATTTCTCGACTATTACTGAATATTCTATTGTTACTCACATACTGAGTGTTAATTATGCATCCATTTCAAAGTATAATTGCTAAATGCAGAAGAAAAAATCTATCAAATGCCAAAGTCAATAACTAATTAAAATTACCTCTCAACTTTGTCACTCCAAGAGCCAAAGACGGTGATGTAGAGCAGATGCAGAACCCATCTGATTGTATGCGTTAGCATTAAACGTGCTAACTCGACTCACTCAAAGAGCCAAAAATGTTGTTGTAGCAGCTGATGCAGACCCCACCCGATTAAACCCAACACACTTTGGCCCTAAACACCCACACCAGTTGCATAAAGTGATGCACAACAGCAGCCTACAACAGTTCAGATTAGAGTGCGTACAGTATGCAGCAGCAGTAAACAATAACAGCAGTAAGCAGAGCAGTAAATAACATCACTAGTCCGAACAGAAACTAGTGTAAAAAAGTTAGAAGCGTCCCCAAAATAAAATTTAAAGACGCATATGGGTTTTGAATTGAAATATTACTCTTAAGTATCAAATCATGACAACTGACAATCATAATATGGCACTAGAAAAAATGGACAAGTTCAGCTGGGAAGATGAAATTCCAAATTGATTTTAATTCGTGTCCCTTGCATTTACCAGAGTATACAAGTCGCCCCTTGAACACATAATGACATCAAAGCTAAACATAGGCCATTAACCATATTACTAAATGAGAGTAAATACTTGCAGACTGTTAATCACCTATTACAGATAAGCTTTCATAACTAACTATTAGTATTAGATTGGAATCTTATTTCTCAGGCCAAGGTCACAATCAACATCACAGACTTTCATTGCCTCCCTCCAACTTAGACTACCTATCATAATTACAATCACAATTTGTTTTCCTTAACAAATGAACTTTCTGCTTCCTAAGAATGAATCAATTCAATTGGGGAAACCTGCTAGGAGTATTACACTGCCAATTAAGTTCAACGAGCATTTTAATTGCTACTCCATAAATAATTATGCATAATTTAATGTGAAGTAAATTACAATCAGCTAATTTTCAAGAAAGAAAAGATAAATAAATTGAAACACAGCATAATTCTGCACAAATAATTATAAGGAATTAAAAAAATAAAAACCCAATTCTTTATATTTGGTACTGAATAAGAAATTTTAGTTCTTTAGAACAATAGAAATTCGATTGATAATTTATTGAATAATTAAGCAGAAATTAGTGAATTTGATAACTGGGAAATCTACAGAGGAATTGGAATTGAATTCTACAGATGAATTGAAACTAAAACGTAGGTTAAATCATAAAGAGAGAAAGAGGAATTACATGGGCAACTTAATTCACCTGAATAGTTGAACGATTTTTTCAAATTAGGGTGACTCGAATCTTCTGGTCTATTCTTCATCTCTGCCTAGTTGATGGTGGATTCAGGACCACCGTTGGCGGCGGCGGTACAGACTGGAGGCGAGGGAGAGCGCAGTGACTGGAGACGAGGGAGATCGCAAAGACAAGTGAGATTGAGGGTGGAGCTACTGCAACAATCAACCCCCCAACATCAATGAGAAACTACGCAATGGCGGAGAGATTCGGCGGTGAAGAAGAAACGGCGACCGCAGAGGAGAGAGAGAAAACGAAGGTGATGATGGAGAAAATTGGGGAGAGCGAAAATGAAGCTTCGTTAATTTTAGATTTTTTTTTAATTGTATATTTAGAAAAGTTTTGTGCGGCACTTGTGAAATGAGCCCGCACTTGAGTTTTAAAGCCCGCACTTAAACTCAAGTGCTGCCACTTTTCTAAAATGACCCGCACTTGTGAAAATGTTTTGTTTTAGTGATCACAAGTGCTGCCAATTTACTATATGAGCCGCATTTGAAGGGAAGCACATGTCGATTTTTCTACTAGTGGAAGTCTTAAAAATAGATAGTCCAAAATACAATGTGGAGACCTCGATGGCCCCTTATTAAATTCAAACTCCAACACAAGGAATAGATCAATTAAGTAATTGTAATACATAAAAATCCAAACCCATGTAATGTTCAAAAAAGCCACTTCAAAATCTATCTATTCCCATGCATGCTTACTCACAAACCTGTAGATTGACTGCTCCCCATAATCTGACTGCTCCCCATAATCCCAAATGAAATTATGGTTCACCGCAGGGCCAACATATAAAGAGACGTGGCCAACAACAACAAAGATCAAGTCAGCTAAAGCTGAGTACATACTAAAGCAATAATGATTTAATATTAAACACCCTAGACACGATACTATTAAATAATGCACCTTAGAATACGACTCTAAACTTACCGACTCAACCTTGATTTATGTGAATTAGAATTGGCGTTGTAATATAAAAGATTGATCGTAGGCCGTCCTTTACCGCACCTAACGATCATATAAGAGTGTCGAAGAGTCCTAGACGTGCCTTCGAATATGTAACTTTAAACCTACTAGAGCGTCCTCTAGTACAAACAAACCTTGAATCAGTATGCATACCCCTGAGAAGAGTCCTTGACGTGCCTTCTCCAGGACGTTTAACTACTTAGTTAACTCGATTTCTGTAGGTAAAAGCGCCCTAGCGCATAATAAAGAGTGCAGGATACTAATACGAAGATTGTCCCTTTACTCATACTGCTACTACTCAAGAAATTTGCTCTGAGAGTTTACAAGCCATTCCTTTCACTTTAAATGCTTTAGTAATTTTACATAATATATGTATAATATAAGAAACACTACTTCTAACTGTTTAGGACGAGGGATCAAACAATTAGGACACTCATTATTAAGCCTTTAGTCCTTGGCTCGGAGGTTTTGAGGAACCTCCTAACATACTAAGTTTGAACTTAGTCTAATTGACAATAGTAAACTTGTAAAGAAACATGAAATACTGTTAAAGATAATGCTTTCTTCTTATAATAAATAAACAACAACGACTTACTCCCAAGTGTATGCATCACAACACAATCATTAAAATACAAACCATTCCAAGTCCTACTCATGCCACTAATACTACTAGTACTCTTTAGGACTAGTACGTACATTTTTAAAGTACGAAAATTGCTTAAGGGTAACGGTCTAGCTAGAATCTCCCTTCTACGAACTTGGTACACATGGTGGTGGTGAAGGCGGTTGAGCTAGCCGCGAGGAAAGAACGCAGTAGCACTGTAGCATGAACCGACACATCCAAGAGAAGGAAACACGGGAGAAGAGGACGGCGGAGGCGTGAAACAAAAGACCAAAAGAAAAAGATGGGTTTAGGGGTTTAATAAAAATAATTCTGATTAACTATTCCTTCATTGACTAATTAGGGTAAAATAAGGTCAAATCCTCTAACACTTCTTATTCTCAATGAAACCTTAGAATATGTACTCCTTTTCCTTTTCCAAAAATTTACTTTCTTTAATTAGAATATAAAACTTCACATCTATTTGTGTCCTTGATTAATATAATAACATTTCAAAATATTTGAAACATAAAACTTAATATATTTCCTTGAAACATCTAATAAAATTCACAAAAATACGGAGTATCACAAAAATACAACTTCCCAAATCCAATTTCAAAATCCAAGTACAATATCAGCTAATAGAACATCCCATTGGTTTTACTAGGCCTTTTCCACTCAAAATCATATAAGGCAAGTCAAATTCGGGCGCCGACCCACAAAACCGAGCATGCCGGGCCCCGTCCTGTAAAACCGGAATTCAAAAACCTGAGAAAGGCTTGTTTTTAGACGCTAAACGATGCCTTAACCTCCAAGAAAATACAAAACGCCAAACCTAGTACTATTCGTACAACAGGTACAACGCTACAAGACGAAACAAGGACGATTCCCCGTCCTTGCTTTGGCGGCATTCAAGCCACGTCAGCAGCGCACTGCGCTGGCGTGTGCTGGCGTTTTGCACCATTCCCTCCTATAAATACCCCTCATTTCCATAGAAAAAAGGGGGAGCACAACAACACAACGTCGTAATTTCGACATTACGCCTCAAAATACAACTCAAAACTCCTCAAAAACACATACAAAATTCCTAAAATCCAAAGCAATTGGGAGCTCTTGCCTAAATCTAACTAGGTAAATCCGAATCCCATTCTAATCTACTATGTTGCTTTGATTTCTAAATGATTAGCAAGTTGGTGTTTTTAATCAATAAAAAACACCATTTTCAACAATCATACATGTTTTCCAAAAATACAAACTTTTTCAAAATACAAAATACAATTTTCAAATATTCAAGGATGTCCAAGTTGTTTACAATCATCTCTTGGGCTAGAATCACCATCAAACATGGGGTAATCAAAGATAAACACCTTTCAACATTTAAAGGTTTATTCTTTGAGATTCAAAACTCCATTTTCAATATACAAGTTCAAGTCTTCAATTTTCAAAGATCTTGCCATGTTAGGGTTATTCATAGTTATTTCCCTAAACTAGGATCATTTCAAGTTCAAATTTCAATCATTTCAAGTTCAAATTTCAATCATTTCAAGTTCAAAAATTTCAATATTCAAGCTTTCAATTTCAAGTTTAATATGCAAAATCTAGGATATTTGGGTTGAGCAACCTCTCCCAAGTTGAGATTTTTGGCTTTGAATTCGTGTCGGGCGCACTTATTTTTAAGGAGCCGCTTGGCGTTCGAATCTCATGTGCGCAAGTACAAATTTCAATTATGCACCTTTCAATATTGCAATTTCAACATCGCACCTTTCAATATCGCACTTTCAATATCGCACTTTCAATACTGCAATTTCAATACCGTAATTTCAATTCCGCACTTTCAATTCCGCATCTTTACTTGCCTAGTCCATTTCTAGGCAATGTGGACCCTCTCCCTAGTCCTTTTCTAGGGGGTCTTGTATTTACTAATTCCGCACTTTATTTAGTATTGTGATGTTGCTTTATGTGCTTTATCGCTTTCATCACCAACATGCTAAATACAACAAAATACAAAGGTTACATCACGCTTAACGAAGATATTTTTGGACAAACCGGCCTTAGGTTCCTTAAATCAATCTTTAAAGCAAAGTGAGCACCGTACAATTAGAAATTATATTTTGCTCTAAAAGTCAAACCCACATAGTCTAATCTAGGGTTTATTTTCGAACTAATGTTGTGCCAACGTACTTGAATATTTCTAAAGCTTGTCGAATAAGCATTTTCGTTCCCGAGCCCGGATCTCACCCATCTGTTTCAAGGATTCAAGGCCTTATCCAAAAATAGAGTCATTTGCGGTCTTTCCAAACAAGACCTTAAATAAAGTTTGGTGGCGACTCCTTCGAGGTGCAAAAATTCAAACGGTTCTCTAAACGAGCCGGCCGGCCTCCTAAAACCCCCCTTGTGGGAAACGGGACATAAAAAAAAAACCCTACACTAGTTAAGACGATAATCAAAGTATTGGTAGACGCATCGAGTCTGGAAATTTAGTCTGAATAAGACCAAATTTAGGCAAGGGTGTACGAGGCCCCGAGTTGATAACATGTGACTTAAGGGTCATCACTAGGAATGTCAATAGTTCCCTCATGGTAATTGGGAATCTATTGACCTGGACTTAAACTTCACACGGAGACATTGAAGATGTTCAGATGGTGGATTGATCTTTCCGAAAACAATAATAATTTTTTTAGAAAAAAAGGATGATGAAGATGGTATACTGTTATCTTTTAGAAAAGAAAAAATGTAAACTGTAAACTATAAATACCCATTTTTCTTAAAACGGTTTTTTTAGGCAAAAAAGAATTCCGATTGACGACTTTAGAAATAAATATTTATTTTTTTATTTTTAGCAGAAATCAAGAATACAATATTTTTTGGAAAAGGTGACTCTCCCACTAGGTTGGGGATAGATGGGTTATGTTTGCTACTTTTCCGAAAAGCCGTTACTTGCCCGTTATGATGGGGCTGATGGATAACGGGATTTTTTATTTTTTTAACATAATACAAGAAATAAAAAATGTATTATTTTATTTGAGAAGTCGTGACCTTAATGGATCATGGTTACTTTTCCCGAAAGTTCGTTGCCTTAAGCGCTAGACTTTCTAGCGCAACCTGTCTTTATATACGGGTTTTCTGGTTTATTCGTCCACTATTTTCCTACGGGTCGAAGTGTAACTGGCCGAATAAGATAGACGTTTGAAGAGATTGAGTTTTTGTGAAACTGAAGATGCAGTACCAGTAATTTCAAGCAATAGTCAAGTTCAGCCGGATTTGTTGGTTGTTGAGTCAGTGATATCTCATTTAGAAAACTTATCCTTGCCTTGATTGGCTGAGAACCAAATTGTAGTGCCAGAATGAAATGGCGTTGGTGTCTGGTTAATGGAGTGGCGCGTATATGCCATGCGCTAGAACTTTCTAGCATTGGTAAGATATATCCGCAATTTTTCCAGGTTCTTCCGGTTTTTTTCCGAATTTTAATCTCATTCACGGTTTTATCTCTTTGACGATATTAGTTGGAGTAAATCTTATCTTTCCTTAAATAATATTGTAATGCAATGTAATCACTTCGTAAATCTATCTTGTACGGCTACTATTTTTGGTAGATGTTAGGCATAGCAGTTACTATAAATTACAGTTACTAAAAATGTAAGTACATGTTTCGGAATCTTGCCAGCTATTTCTTCGCTGTTGTTCTTCGTGATTTCGCATTTTCTTCTAACTCTTGCTGCCCATTCTTTCTCAGATTTTGCCGATTTTTTAACCAAATTTATTCCCAAGTCATCATAGATCACTAATATGTAAGTAATCTCATATCTTGCTTGAGTATTGGTTCGATTTTGATTCTTGTAGAAATCTATGCTCAAATTGATTTGGGGATTTTTTATTTTGGCCCGATTTCCTGCAATTGTTTACTTGTATGTGATGTTTGTAACATGTATGAGTGTTCAGGCATGTTAATTTTTGCAAGTATTTTGATTCAAGGTAATTTTTAGCTTGCTCAAAATTAGCCCCCAAGTGTGCCTATGAATGGATGGATGTTGGAACAAAATGTAGGTGTTCTTGGCTTGTTGTTAGTGTTTTACATGGTCTACGAGTGATAGAAAAGCAGGAATTTTTATTTTGGGATTTTGCTCAATTTTGCATGTACGGGTTTACTACAACTTAAACCTAATAGCATGTTCGTACTTTGGGAACAAAATTGTTTGACTCCTTTAAGTAAGACAAACTTGTTATGAATTTGAATACTTGGATTTTAGAAATAGTATGTGATTTTTGATGGGTTGAGGTATGATGCCTCTATACTTTTAGGAGTCTCAATCCGTAGATTATTCTTTCAACCTTATTTACTGTTCCCTGCTTGCAGTTGTGGGCTTTTGAGCGTTTTCCTTTTCGCATTCCTTGGTTGGGGAGGGAGAGCCACGGATATCCTATCGCTACTTGTTAGGGGTGCTGCGAGGCAACTGAAGAAGCGGCTTAAACTGTGGGTGTTGCTGGAGATGTTTGGGACTGTGAGTCCTACTCAGGTAAGTGTAATGATTTGCTTACTTTATATCATCTCGTTTTATGCGAGATTCAAACTGCTGATTTTCTTCTGTTGTTCAATGTTGCAGGTGCGAAGAGCGTTATGTAAGATGCAGCGTTAAGAGGGTATGCCTGATTGATACTTTGGGGTTTGCTGAAAGGACTTGCCGCGTGTGCCTTGTTCTTGTAGAAGAGCTTGGTGTTTCAGCCCCCGGGTATTTACCTTTTGCTTTCTTTTCTTGAGCTAGATATTTCCTTATGGATTTCCAGAGTCCTCTGAATTAATGGTCGAGTTGTACGCATAGATATGTGTAGAGTGATTATCATGCGTGTTCGTTGCAGCAGGATGATCTGAGTTCTCAACTCGCAATGTTTTATTGTCCTATTAGTTTGGAGAAACTTTCAAGTTCTAAGTAGTGAACCTTTCTTAGAATGGATACAAGAGTTTTAGCAAATTAAGGTTCTCTTTGAACACTAGGATTTGCTCCCTATGACATATGTATAGCATTAGCATTGAGAATTTGCGATAAAATTGACGTTTGGAGCAACTTTAAAATTCTTTCTTCAAGCCCCCGAGCATGGCTACAGGATTGGCTTTGTTCTATAATGATTGGCATATGTTTTTCATGTTCGTGATGTCCAGGATGAACATAAATCATCTGGGTACCAATAGTTCGTGAATATTTTGAAGCATACTTGTTTAATGCAAGGTATGTTCAAGGAACGAGCAGTATTTGCTACTTGTCATTTTTTTTATAGGTGTCGTATTAGGAAAAAGAGCTATGGTCCAGGTTTTCAATAAGTTGAAGTCTTCCTGGACCAAAGCTCGGGTGACACTTTTTAGTCAGAGTGAGGAATTCCAACTTGAACTCAAAGAAATATACATAAAACGAAAGCATGCGCATTTTAAGTTTAGGGTCAATAGCGTCTTTTTTTTTGCAGATTTAGCGGATTTAAGTCCGTAGAAAGATATCAGTTAAAGCTTGCGGATTTAGTTCTAAATTATTTGTATCGGAAAAGTCTTGTATGTTCAATCAGTTGTTAAGGAGAATAATGGACGTGCTGGCTAAATTTGCCCCCAGTATAAAGCAAAGCAAAGGTTTTGCCTCTTTTGAATTAGACATGGGAAAGTGCATCCAGTCTTGATTGCTTAACAAAGAAAGGAATGAACTGATTAAGGTAGAGGACATATCCAAATATTTTGAAAACAGAAGGCATAAGTAGGGTCCTTATTTAAAATCACATTGGATAATTTTCAAGGTAGTCATTTGACAATGCGGTCACATGGTTCATCATAGCCTAAGATAAAACCGTCTCCCTTTTAATTGTGGGAGCTTCACTTGTGTTGCTGGTTGTAGTACTTGCAGATTACTTGTAAGAAATATCGGTTGCTCGATTCATGATGCTCAAAGTTCAAGGTGGTGAAAGACACTCTTGCATGAAGAGATGTCACAGGATGGTAAGGATAGTAAGTGCTACCCTTTGTTGTCTATAAAGAATGTGTGATTGTCTTACTTAGTTTATTTTAGCAATGTTTAAGAAGACGTTTTACTTTTCAGTATATGTATCTTTTATTTAAGGACATTTTTTATGTATTCGAATGGCAGGAAATAAGTTATTCAGGAAGTGAATACTTCATTTAGAAGTTATGCCTAAAGAGCCAAGTTGCTTTTATTTTTCTGGCCAAGTAATTAGGTTGGTAATATAATCGTGTGCCTAATTAATAACACTTTTAGCACTTTTGCATTTAATGACTTAAGTTGAATGTTATGGATCCAAATTTTAGTCATTTTTAGCCAGAATGGCTGGAGTTCGTTTTGCTCATAATAGATGTCCATAATGAATTTGGAGTAAAGTAGTTGCAGCTCTAGGGGTTGCATACATATCCAGGTTGGAATCAGGCCTTACGTAGTTCTGGTTTTTTGATTTTTTTATTTAAAATTCACTTTGACTTGTGTGACGTTGCATAAAAGTAATCGGATTGTGCACGGATGTACCCCCCAAGTGTTCGGATTTTTCTGTAAAAGTGCAGGATAAATTTCCTAACACTTAAGCACGGGCGTTGGAAATATCCAGCGCGCATCTTGCCTGCAATATCATTTTCTAGCGCATATATGGCAAGAGCTAGTAAATTCTAGTGCCATGCGGTTGGTATGCGCGATTTTCACAGGATTCGTTTCATTTTCACGTTTCATTTTCAAATTAATTTTGCAAAGCTGACTAACATCTTACTGCCGAGTGATTGGTGCTAGGTTTTCAGGTATTCCCGAGTGGGGAGTTCTCTTCTTTTTTTTCAATTTAAGAAAGATATATCTTTATTACTTCTCAATGAGGGCATTACCGGGGTTGTAACATGGTTAATCTTAGGGTGAAAAAAATGGTTAAGGCTTAAAATTTCCCATTATACCCTTAGTAGTTTGACAACTGGACTTGGTGTTTGACCTTATTTGATCCTGGTAGAACTTCATTATTGTTCATACTTTGAATTTTAGTTTTAGGACTTTTGACTTGACCGATTACTTCACAATATTCTTGGATTATTTCTTTTCTTAATGATCCTTTGTTAGTTCATTTTTCTTGTCCATATTATTGTCATAGTGCATTCCCATCCCCAAGTTCGGATTAGTGTGGGTTGAATAAACAAGCTCCTTTAGACGAGGTTCAACATGGTTAACAATAAAGTGAATTAATTGTTTCATGGTCAAGGGAAAGGGTATTTTTAAAGGTTGCAAGTTGCCTCTTGTATTGGTGTATTATATCTTTCAGAAATTATTAAGGTAGACTGAGTGAGTCCCCAGTTGTTGGTCCTGAGATAGAATTTTTTCTTTGAAGTTAATGGGCTATGTTGGGCCCAGTTGAGTACTTATTTGTGAAATCTTTTATGCAAAGTGCAAAATAATTTTTTCCATTTATTTCATGCATCGAATAATTTGCCTTTTTGTTTGTTCATTGCTTTTAAAACTGTTATGGTAAGACTATCAAGGATGTACTTTAAAGAGAAATTTTATTAATCTTGGATAAAAGTACATGATAAGAAGGCTTGAGAATGATTTTAGCCTCTTATTCTATTTTAGGAACGGAATGGAAGCGAGAATGACATAAAATTAGTTTGTAGTGCTAGATTATCAGCCTGCGCTTCTTTGAACGTTGAGTCTGCATCATCGAGCTTTGGATAATATTTTAGTCTTCAGTGTCAGCTAACGGGCTAGTTTGTAGCTTTGCGTTTCCAGTCCGGGAGAGATTTGCATATGAGTCTGTTATTCTAAACATTCTGGTAGTGGAATGTTTAATATTGTAGAGGGTACGTATTCCATATTTTTCCGAATTATTGTTTGGTACTACAAAAATGCTACAAGAAGTCAATAATTTTTAAACACTGCATGCGAATGTTTAATCTTAATTGGAGTGTAATTCTCTCAACTTCATATCTTACATGGGAAGGGTCAAGACCTCGTCCTCAATTAGATCTTGTATTACATTCTTTAGGTGTCAACACTGTTGGATAAGATGGCCTTTGTAGACACCTAAATTGTGTCTCCCCTATGGGATGATGACGATACTATTATCCTTGTTAGGTGGTTGGTACAACTCCATGCGGAAGTCCCGATTGCTAAAACACATTTCAAAGTCCAAAATCCAAAGTCCAATTCCCAAGACCATTTCCATTACGGAACTCGGTACAAAATTTAATTTCCAAAAATCAATTTCCAAATCCAAACACAATCTCGCCCGATGGACCTCTCCATTGGTTTTACAAGGCATTTTCCAGTCAAAATGATACTAAGCAATCCAAATTCGGGCGCTGACTCGCAAAACCGAGCAAGCCGGCCTCGTCCCGTAAAACCGAATTCAAAAACTAAAAAACGGCTAGTTTTTAGTCGCAAAATCAAAGCCTTAATCATTAAGAAAATTCTACGTGCCAAAGTTCGTACATTTCTTACAAAGGTACATTCACAAAAGACAAATGCAAGGACGGTGTCATCGTCCTTGCGTTGGCGTTTCCTGTGCCACGTCAGCGGCGCTGGGCGCAGCTGGCATTTGGCGTTTAGCCATCTAATTTTCTATTTAAACCCTGATTTCCAAGCATTTTAGGGCACCAAATCAGAATCAGAACGTCGTAATTTCGAAATTCAATCTCAACATCAAAATACAAAAACCAACTTTCAATCTTCAAATTCCCAAACAATTTCAAGTGTTCAAGCAATTGAGAGCTCTAAAAGGAATTCCAACCTAACCCTAACTAGGTAATTCCGAATCCCTACTCAAATATAACATGTATTCTATTCTCCTACATTTCTATTACAAAAATCCAATGATGTTACCATTTAGGGTTCATGCCTTTGGTAACTAGGAAAATCATACAAATGTGTCATCTTTGGGGAGGTTTCATACTTGAAACCCTCTCCAAATGATTGTCCAAAAACACCATTCCATTATTCCATGCAAAGTTCAATTTTTCTTCCAAAATGATTAGTAAAGTTGACACTTTTGCTCTCAAAAGTGTCACTTACAACAATCGCATATTTTTACAAAAATGAACACTTTCTATGATTCAAGTACAAATTTATGGATTCCATGATGTTTAAGGTTGTTTGTAATCACTTCCTTAAACTATAAGCATTTTCAAGTTATGGAGAAAATTAAAGGTGAGGCCTTTTTAACATTAAAAAGTCTAATCTTTGAACAAGTTTCAAGTACAAGTTTCATTTTCAAGATTCTATGATGTTTAATGTTGTTTGTAATCACTTCCTTAAACTAGAATCATTTTCATTTTATGGAGCACATCAAAGGTGAAACCTTTTTAACATTAAAAGGTCTAATCTTTGAGATTCAAGACTCCTAAGTTCAACATTCAAGTTCAATATACAAGATTCAATATTCCAAGTTCAAATTCTATAACCAAAATCTAAGACACTTTTGGATGAGCAACTTGTCCTAAAGTTGAGATTTTTAGACTTGAATCCGTGTCGGACGCACTTATTATTAAGTAGTCGTTTGGCGTTCGGATCTCAAATACAATGGTTCAATTTCAATATCGCACCATTTCAATAATGCACTTCAATACCGCGATTTCAATAATGCCTTTCAATATTGCCATTCAATTTCGCACCATTATTATTACAATTTCAATTCCGCATTCTTTACTCATCTCACTGTGAGGGGGTCGAAAAAGCACGAGGCTAATGCGTGACCTTGTCCCTCGTGGGTGTGACGATTCTTTTTATTCAATCAAGTGTAATTGGATTTCCTGTGAGTATACACCCAATTGACTAGTAATATAGGAGTCGCCATTCAGTTTTTAACGATAATGAGAAAAACTGACAAAACCCGGTTATCGTGACATAAAGGGAGTGCAATTATGTTTGACCATGACGGCCGTAGGTTCCCTTGTGATCCCTGGTGTGGGGATCTCTCAATATACACCCGCAAGGTAGAGATTGAGGGTTCGGGGGACTGTAACTACCGAGAGGAGTACTTTGCTCGTCGATAACTCCAGAGGCAGGATATCCTTACTAGCTCAGCATAAATCATTGAAGGGACATGCGTTAACTATTAAACTAATCTGAGTTGATTTTAGCAATATGCAACATATAATACTAATTCGATCGTGATTATCTGATTTAAATAGCATTAAGGGACCTAGCATGATAATCCGATTTCCCAAAAATATTATATTTGTTAGGCGTGATAGAACAATCAGATTAGGTTAGTTTAACAGTTCATAAAAAGGGCGAGGAAAGCAGTTAAATCATCGAAAAGGGACACATTACGACGCACCCTTGAGAGGTGCGTCATGGTTCTCAGAAAACTAACCACTTGACTTTGCTATTTCTCCTTTTTATTTAACGAATCTCAATTATGGGACAGGATACGTTCTGTTCAATTTATGGATCGATTGCGACAGAACGCGTGAACAATTTCGCAGCGAGAGGCTTAGGCTAAGGGTTGGAGTCAATACTCAGAATATAATTGTGTGTTGTTGTTGTTCTTTCACGTCGAATTTAGGGGCCTACTTATAGGGAAGAGTTTGTGGAAAGATAGAATTGCAGAGTTCTAATCCACAAAGAATTAGGAAAAAACACGTACCCAGGTAATTTCAGCGCCCAGGCCTGGGCGCCGAAGATTTCGGCGCCCAGAGCCAGGCGTTGAAAATAGGGTCTGGGTTGTTTTTTTTAGTCAGATTCGGATTCCTGAAATCCGTAGAGTTTGAGATTAATTCGAGTCTTTTAGCGCGTATCAATTTTATGACGGAATGCGTCTGGGCCCGTTACGAACTCTAGGCTCGTTAGGATTTTAATTAATACGTAACTTTTATTTCTGAATCATATTAGGAATAGAATTCTCGCAGTTTTCTATCTCATTTAGGATTTATGTTGGAATGCAACACCTAATTCTGACAGGTTTCTATCTTTTATGATTTGCCACTTTGAGAAGCTACCTTTTACGGCAGTTACTATTTTTAGCAGGTTTCCATAAATAGCAGGTTTCGGGTGAAACAAAATGAGGAATCCAGATTCGTTTATTTTATAGGAGATGCGTTGTCAAGTGGAGATTTACGATTTCATCATCGAACCTTTCCCTTGCGGGAACGGGGACAAAAGTAGGTGTCTACACTCACTTGGAGATGATGTGGTTTTGTACGCACTTTCAATAATTCCTTTATTTATTGTGATGTTTCTTTACTTGTTTATTGCTTTCATCACCTCACATGCTAAATCCAACAAAATACAAAGTTTCATCACGCTTAACAAAGATAATTTCTTGGACAAATCGGCCTTAGGTTCCCTCAAATTAACTTTAAAGCGAAGTGGTCACAATACAAGTAGAAATTCTATGTGCTAAGTTCAAAGTTCAAACCCACAAAGTGTCATGACTAGGGTTATTCGAAAATGCTCTTTGCTATGTACTCGAATCCAATTTTTAAAGCTCGCGGAATAAGCATTTCGTTCCCTTGCCCGGATCTCACCCATCCGTTTCTAAGATTCAATGTCTTATCCACTAAAGAGTCAACTTTGGTCTTTCTAAATGAGACCCTTAAAATTGTTTGGTGGCGACTCATTCGAAATCCAAAAACATACATAGCCTCGTAGGGGAAAATACAAAAAAGAGTTACGAAAAAAAACCGCTGCAATTCAGGCGACTCAACTGGGGAGTTCTGATTTCAAAATCGATTATACGAGCATGCTTTGAGAAACAAGCCACTACCATGCTCAAGTTCTAGATGTCAGCTTCAGCGCTGGGCGCAAACCCCTGCGCTAGACGCCGCTGCCTGCATCCACCATGGTGGCTTCCAGTGGTTGGTTGCCCATGCTGCCCAAGTTTTCGAGTGGGAGTCAGTTATGGTTTTGAATTTAGAAGGACACTCCCAAACCTTGAGAACGAATGTCGAAAAACGAGCTTTTCAAATACAAGTTTCGAGTACAATTTTCAATTTCTAGGCATGTCATGCATATTTCGAAAACCATATTTATGCAAAATGAATTTCTACCTTGCGCAATACGGATGTGTTCTACATTCGGGTTTGTTAGGTTATGATACATATGACAATTCATAAATCATGCTAAAACAACCATTAAGCCAGGAATACATATTATTTACACATAATCATTTAGCATAGTTTAGATGCATACTCTTTGTTGCGTGCCTTCCCTAGCTGCGCCCGAACCGAACAAGAACAAGTCTTTAGGACTCCAAGTGTCGTCCCTCCGTAGATAGTCCACAGCACGTCCGGATCCGCCTTAAGATTGACCAACTAGAATCGCCCCTAAGGTACTATAAATTTTCGGCACTTTTGAGCAAGATGTGTGACTGAATTTTTCTCTCAAAAACTCACTTTGAATACTTGAATAACTCGTTATAAATTGTGAACCCAGGCCACATATTTATAGGGGTATGGAAAGAGAATTGGAATCCTATTAGGATACGAATTAATTAAATTAGAATTATAATAAAACTCTTATTTAATTAATTTATCAAATAGAATTAGGAATTTAATCATTAAACGAATTCTGCACGTTTTAGGTTTCGTATGCGAACACAAACACTTACGCGAGCATGACCCGCAAGCGTGCAGGCCATGCCCGCGCACAGCCCACACGGCCGCACGGCCCACGCGAGCTACAAGCCCACGCGAGCTGCAGCAATGCTCGCAGCCCACTGCTCGCAGCTGCGCGCGCTGCGCGCGCTGCCACGGCCTGCTGGGCCTGGCGTGGCCTTGGCTGTTCGTGTGGCGCGCTTGGCTTGCTGGGCGATGGTCTGGCTTCGTGCTGGGCCCTCGTCCGGCAGGCCTCGTCCGATGCTTATTCGTACGATACGCTTCCGATTAAATTCCCGATTCCGGAATATATTTCCGATACGAACAATATTTAATATTTTCGATTCCGGAATTAATTTCCGTTTCGAACAAATATTTAATATTTCCGTTTCCGGAATTATTTTCCGATTCCGATAATATTTTCGATTCTGACAATATTTCCGTTTCCGGCAATATTTCCGATTCCGGCAATATTTCCATTTCCGATAATATTTCCCGATACGTACCATGTTTCGTTTCCGGCAACATCTACGACTTGGATAATATTTATATTTCCGATACGATCCATATTTCCGTTTCCGGCAATATCATCGTTTTCGGAGTATTCATTTCTTGCCTGTGACGATCTCAGCTTTCACTGAAACCAAGATCCGTCGATTCCGAATATCCATAGTAGGAGTATTTAATGCCATTAAATACTTGATCCGTTTACGTACTATTTGTGTGACCCTACGGGTTCAGTCAAGAGTAAGCTGTAGATTAATATCATTAATTCCACTTGAACTGAAGCGGCCTCTAGCTAGGCATTCAGCTCACTTGATCTCACTGAATTATTAACTTGTTAATTAATACTGAACCGTATTTATTAGACTTAACATAGAATGCATACTTGGACCAAGGGCATTATTTCCTTCAGTCTCCCACTTGTCCTTAGGGACAAGTGTGCATTTCCTAATTCCTTTGTCGCTCGATGCTTGCTCTTGAACATAAGGTAAGAGTTGTCATCCTTATTATGTCCAGACGTGTTTCTCGGTTTCAGAGTTCAACTGATCAAATAAACATATAATCATAGCCTATGATTCATCCGAGCACGGCCATGCATTTCACAGTTTCTAGCTCTCCGAGTGGCCTTGTACAACTTTTAAGCATCTCATCCCGATTTAGAGATTAGACTTCGTTTGATAGGTGATTACCTGAGCGTTGCCTTTATAGCCTCCTTTTACGGTGCGACGGTTGGTCAACGTCAAAGCAACCAAATCTCAAACAAGTAATCTCAAATCACTCAGGTATTGAGGATTTAGTGTCTAATAATTTTAATGAAATTTACTTATGACAGATTTTCATCTCTTACAGTAAAGTTTCATAGGTCTTGTCCGATACTAGTCTTCCCAAAGTAAGTATCTATGCAAATGATTATGACATTGCCATGTCCACATAGTTCAAGAAACAGAACTACTAGTCATCTTGCATTCTAGTCGTCTAACATTTTCTATGCGTCCAATTTTATAGAAAACTCCGACTAGGGACCTTTTTCAACCTTTGACATTCAAGTTCACTTGATAGACATTTCTTAGTCACAGGACTGGTCCTGACAGTCTATCTTGAATATATCGTCAAATTTGAAGGGACTCATCATTTAATACTAAACCAAGATTAAATGGAATATGAAAATACATTTCATATATGATAAATGTTCAACCCCAATGGTTTATAACCATGGGCCTCAAACCCATCTTCTAAAACAATTCATGGAATTCAAAGCTATGCTTGATTTCCAGTGCTACAACGTGAGTGTTGCTTCTCACTTGTTGCATATGTTTAGTTATCATGCTTTGCCAATCTTAATATCCTTTTCATCGAATGTTCTTCGAGATATGATGATAAGATCTTTTCGAGTTTGTTTATTATGTGATCTAGTCTTTCTTACTTCGATGGTGGTTTTACTCATTTTGCAATGAAGAACCATCAAGTTAGTAGACGTTTTTCTTGCTTCAAGAGTGGTTCTACGCATTTTTCAATGAAGAACCATCAAGCCAGCAGATAGGTGATCTACCCCAGTTCAGTGAAGAACTTTAAACAACCCTGTTTTATTGCTTCTTAGGCAATAATTACTTTTACTTCAACTGTATAGGTTGCTAGTGATGCTTTGTTTGGATTTACCTATCCAGGCAGTTCATAGATATGTGGAAGATTCTCCAACTATATCTTAGAACATAGAAATTATTATTTTAATTTCCCACGCAACAACTCATGGTCTCCAACCCATGTTGCCATTTTCAAAACACGATGCTCTATAGCTCGTCCTTATCAATGGTCAACTCCAAAGGGTCTTGCTTGATCCTTTGCCAGTGTTTATGCGTGTAGCATCAATATTTAGCATATCTTTATTTCCTTGAATCTAGAACTATTCCTATGTACCTTTTCAAGTACCATAAGTATTCTTGATCTCAATCTAGTTGATCTTTACTTAGATCAATAGAGATTGGTATATGTTCGTCATGGCTAAAGTCATACGATACGTTTTTGGCGATCCTCATATTATATCATACATGATAAATTCTTTTGCAGAATAATTCCCAATTGAATTCTATTCATGTAACTTTGGCTTATTCAATTTCAGTAGATACTGAATCCAGCTAAATTCTTTGACATAAAATATAGGTGAAGAATCTCATTAGATTCTTTGATGTTAACTTAGTAAATGCTTATACATAGTTCAAACATTCTTTACTTAGATTTATTCACATGGGTCGAATATCTCCAATGGAGACTTTCGTGTTTGATTTAGTAAATGCCATTACTTAATCCAAAACAATATTATAAGATCTTTATAAATAGATCTTAATACCCAGTATGCACTAAGTTTCGCCATGGTCCATCATTGATGAATAATTTCAAATCTAAGTATTTAGCATTTGAATGTTATTTCACAATAGAGAGATATGTGTGTGATACACATAGGACCAATTAAGTTTTATGTACTCCCACTAAACTTCTTATATATCTATAAGAATCATGTACATTTTATGAAACTAAAATACTTATTAGTTTCACTAAAATACATTTCTAATTCCCAATTGCTTGCTTAAATCTGTACTTAGATTTTATAAACTAGCTTTTCTTTTCAAGCATTTATTTGGATCCACAAATCCTATGACATACCATGTACATAGTTTATTCCAACATTTGATTGAGGAATACGTTTTGTCATCCAATTGCTATATGTACCAATATGCAATCATTGCTTGAATTATAGACTTGAGCATTACGATTATGCATGAGGTTTCAACACAATCCACACCGTGAATTTGCTTGTAACCTTTTAGCAACTAATCTAGCTTTGTGTTGTGAACACAATTTCATGTTTGATGGTTTTTATCCTTAAAACAAACTTGCAACCAATAGGTGTGAAACTATTCTTGCAAATCAACAAAATTTCAATTTTGTCATCAAAACATTGAGCATGTTTTATGGCCTCTAACCATTTAAAACATTTGAGTCTATATATGGCCTCTAACCATTTTAGGGAATCTGGGTTTCGTCATAGCTTTCTTAGAGGTCACAAACTCATTAATCTACATGATAATAGTTTGACTGCAAGTTGTAGGTTTCTTCACTATCTAATAGAAGAATTGCATAGTTTCAGGGACCTGAACTCCATGTTTCTTCATTATAGAAGAATCTCACAGTTTCAGTGATTTGAACTCTATGCCTACTTGGGTATAGAACATCAAACAACAGAATATCAATAGCCACTTGAAAGTCCTTTGAATATTCTGTTCTCCTTGAAGCACTTGTAAAGTCTTCTAAGAGATGTCTATTCTTTAAAGCCACTTCTAAAGTCCTTAAAGAATAAGTTCGGATTTTCTGAAGCACTTCGAAAAGCCTCCGGAATGTCCATTTATGTTTGTTGTTCGCCTCGAAGACTTTCGAGGTCCATTTTCTCCCACTTGTCATTTTGGAAACGAATCTCCAAAAGGACATTATTTCGAGCAAACAAACATTATGTTCTCAAAAATTCGTGGTAGAAACAATACCCTTGTGTCTCATTTGAATAAATCACAATGAAACATATATCTATACTTGGGGCCTTAGTTTGTTGAATAACAAACACTAAGCTCCGACTGAGTTTAGGAACTCTTTAGATATATTATGAAAAGATATTTTGAAATTACTTTTCAATAGCTTTGACGAATTTGGTTTAGTTTGGTGGTAGTTGAGCATTTTGTTTTAGAAATTATAGGAAAAGTCTTTATGATCCATCATTGATCGAATCAAGTACTAATTGACTTCGATTATTCCAACTAAGATATGCCATATCTTATGGACCTAGATTGTGAAATTACAACACACAACCATTGATGATCATATTTGGTCTCAAGTAATCATCAACATGATCTAACCTAGATCTTTATGATTTCTTGCCAAGTGGATTTTATACTTCTGAATCTTGGAACTACCCAAACAGATTCAACTTATATCACATTTGAGTCAATAAACCTATATTCACTCAAATCCATGTGAAATAATAAAGTCACTCCCACTGAAACCAAGATCCGTCGATTCCGAATATCCATAGTTGGAGTATTTAATGCCATTAAATACTTGATCCGTTTACGTACTATTTGTGTGACCCTACGGGTTCAGTCAAGAGTAAGCTGTGGATTAATATCATTCATTCCACTTGAACTGAAGCGGCCTCTAGCTAGGCATTCAGCTCACTTGATCTCACTGAATTATTAACTTGTTAATTAATACTGAACCGTATTTATTAGACTTAACATAGAATGCATACTTGGACCAAGGGCATTATTTCCTTCAGGGTTAACCCCGGGGGCAACGAAATGGTGACTCTCCATACGGTTCCTGACCAAAGTGTGTGAGCATTTCCGCGCCTACCGAAACTTGACATTTCTTTGACATTCCCGATGTCAAGCATGGAGGTCGTCTGGCGACACACACGTCCCTTAGGTGGATGTGCAAGTTGTTGCCGGATCCACCTCTTAGTCAAGTACCCTTTTGACACCCAAAGCCGACCACTTGCATCATACAAAACTTAGACCGACCTTAGGTTGAGAACTTTTCATATCGCTTTCATAATCCATGTTAGTGTGACAACGTGCTATTTGTGCATTGTGTGGGCGTCTTTGCACGCGTGAATGACTAACCTCGAGTTCTAGCTTTGCCAAAACCATTAGCCTCCAAACTAGGAAACCTAACCCCTAGGAGCATCATTCAAACCTCATGCATCTAAAATCGCCGATTTAGGGTCTTTTAGGAGTGCCACTCCATTTGATTCAAAACCCTTAAACACGGCTCACGCACAAATGCCAAATTTAAAATTGAATCCAACGGCGTCATAATGCCGGATTTTTCTAGTCCAATTTCAAATACAAAATTCAATCCAACGGCGTCATAATGCCGATTTTCTAGTCCAATTTCAAATACAAAATTCAATCCAATGGCGTCATAATGCCGGATTTTCTAGTCCAAATTTCAAAATTCAATCCATCGGCGTCGTAATGCCGGATTTCCAACTCAAGCATTCAAACCTCCCATTACATGTTCAAAACCTCAAGTTCAAATTTCCAAACTCATGATGGCGTAATGCCAAAATTTCGATTCAATCTTTCAAACCTCAAGTTCGAATTCCCGATTTCAAATCCTATATTCAAAAACCACAAATTTCAAATCCATGTTGGCGTAATGCCGGATCTTCAAGTCCAAGTTTCCAAATTCAAGGCCTTATAGTCTATACAAAACACCTCTTTTCCAATTCCAATTCCAAATCCCAAATCAAATTCGAATTCCAAATTCACTTTCAAACTACAAAAATTCTTGCTTTCCATCGTTCCCATATACAAAATTCAAAAACAATTTCGAAATGGGTTGATATTCCCTTGAAATATTCCAAATTCCAATGAGTTGAAATTCCCTTGAAATATTCCAAGTTCCAATGGGTTGAAATTCCCTTGAAATATTCCAAGTTCCAATGGGTTGAAAGTCCCCTAAAATAATCCAAGTTCCATTAATGGGTTGAAATTCCCTTGAAATATTCCAAATTTCAATGGGTTGAAATTCCCTTGAAATATTCCAAGTTCCAATGGGTTGAAATTCCCTTGAAATATTCCAAATTCCAATGGGTTGAAAGTCCCCTAAAATATTCCAAGTTCCATTGACGGGTTGAAAGTCCCTTGAAATAATCCAAACCCCATACAAATTCCATCGGGTTGAAATTCCCTAGAAATAATAAAAATTCGATTCCTCAAAACAATTCCAACGGGTTGAAAATCCCTAGAAATAATACAAAACCCAACGGATTAAAACTCCCCTAAAATAATACAAATTCGACCTCCTAAAACAATTTCAACGGGTTGAAAATCCCTAGAAATAGTACAAATTCCAATGGGGTGAAATTCCCTTAAAATAGTTTGAATCTGATCACGGGTTGAAACTCCCCTAAAATAATACAAATTCAATTTTGCAAAACATTTCCAATGGGTTGAAATTCCCTTTGAAACATTCCAAAATCCAATGGGTTGAAATTACACTAAAATATTCGAAGTCCTATTGACGAGTTGAAATCCCCTTGAAATAGTACAAAAGCCATTTCTCCATCTCATGGGTTGAAACTCCCTAGAAATAGTACAAATCCAATTTCCGAATTCTATTCCCGGGTTGAAAGTCCCTTGAAATAATACAAATTCAATTTCTACATTCTTATCGGGTTGCAATTCCCGTAAAATATTTCATACTCTATGTTGGGTCGAAACTCCCTTAGAATACAAAATCCAATTGGTCGAAATCCCCTTTCAATATCCCAAGTTCTAGTACAAGGAGGAGGCCTCCACAAAAGAATGAAGCTCCTTTCAAAAATATTTCCAACGGGTTGTAAATCCCGATACTAGTACAAATCCTTATCCAAATTCCGATAGATTGAAACTCCTTTCAAATATTTCCAACGGGTTGCAAATCCCGATTACAAATACAAAATCCGAAATCCCGAATCTTCGGAGTGGCACTTAGAGTCAAGTCTAGGTCTCATTCATTGCATGCATGTCATATCATGTGTCGGGAAGTCTAAGTTCTAAAGTCATGTCATGTGTCCTAACTAAGAGTCCAAATATCTTGTGGGTTCGCCGAAGAGGAGAACGGTTGAAGGGAACTCCATCAGCCCTAGCCTCCCTTATAGCCGACATCGAACGAGCAGCAAGTTCACCTTCTACAAATCAAGCTGCTAGTCCCTTTCAAAAATCAATTCAAATGGCTACCTTCAATCAAATCACTCAGCTCATGGCCGCCGTAGCCAACCTCAACACCAACCTGGAGAATGTGAGCAACCGTTTGAGTGTGGTGGAGCAGGCCGCACCCCCGGTCGACCTGACCAAAAAGATCGAAAGTATGGTTAACAAGGTTACCAATCAAGAGAGCTATTTCGACACTTCGATGGAAGACAATCTCAAGGGGAGGGAAAACTTGCCAGACAAATTCTCTGCCAATGATATTCCAAAATTCAAGTCGACTGACATTCCCAAGCACCATCTCAAGAATTTCAGAGCCACAATGGCCATTAAGGGGGTTGATCCCGAGTTGTACCCCATGGTGTTCCCAATGTCCTTAGAACCGGTCTGTCAAAAGTGGTATTACACCCTCAAGGACCATCAAACTATCACTTAGGACGAGGTAGCTCAAGCATTCATGGAACAATACCAACCCAACAATAAACTTCAAACCACTCTTCGAGGATTGGAGGTTCTTAGGCAAGGACCCCAGGAAGGCTTCACTAACTACCTCAACCGGTGGAGGGAAATGGCATCCCAGATGGTAACTCGGCCCTCCGAGGGAGAATTGGTCAAGATTTTTATTGCAGGGCTCCTTCCAAAGTACAAAACGTACTCATATGAAGTACCTATGCCTGGAAAGTTTCAAGAGAACATATGACATCGAGGTTGACATAGAAGATGACCTGATGAAAGCACCAGTGGCACCAGCTCCACAAGCTAAAAATTGGAAGGGCAAGAAAGCTGAAACAACACATAAGGTCCACGAGGTCAACGCCTTAGAAGCTCCCCAAGGTCCAAAGCCAAGCAACTTCAAGAACAACACCAACCGGCCTGATTTCCAGAGCAGGCCTTAAAGGGTTTTTACCAACCTCGGGATGTCCTATAGCGACTCCTTTGACCGATTAGCCAAGAAGCAAGTCATCACTCCCATTGGTCCAACACCAGATCCTCCAACTGACAAAAGGTCCAAAAGCTGGGACCCCAAGGCATATTGCAAGTTCCACCAGGGGAACGGTCATGACATTGAAAACTGCTTCAAACTCAAGCATCTAATCCAGAATATGGTCGACAACAAGACTTTGCCCCTACCTCCGGGAGTCAAGCAATCGCCTTCAGTGCAAGCTATCTTCTATGACTGTGAAGATGAAGAGGAGGATTTTCCATGCAACTTAATCTCTACAATGTACAAGCCAGGCTTCGAGATGATGGTTCCAAGCTTTTACCATTTCATTCCACATACTCAAGACTGGGTGATCCCCGAACCCAGGGTAACCACTGACACTCAAGAAAGCATCTGTCCCCTTGCCACCCTGAAAGCTTTGGGCTTCTCCGAGTACGATCTGATGCTAGCCACAAAGCAGACTTTCAAGTTCCAGGGCATCGCATACAAGATCCTGGGGGTCCTCGATCTGGTTTTTCTCTTTTGAGACTTATTACAACAATGTTGAATTCCTGATCATCGATATGCCTGTCGACTTCGACCTACTATTTGGGGAGCCATGGTTCGAGGAGCTGTTGGATAGCCCTGTCTGTCTTACACCCAAGGGTTCTAGCTTCCATGACACTTCTATCAAGCATACCCCGGCCTTGCGCCAAGAGAGGAATGAATGTATTCAAGAATATTACCATAGGTGGAATGCCTCCACTCGCATGGTCCAGCCTGAGCTACCAGAAGGGAAGATGGTGAGAATGTTTCTCCTAGGCCTCAATACTCAGTGCGAGGGTCGCTTCGCTGCATTTCCCTACAGCACCTGGAATCAAGTCTGGAATCAAGTCTTACAGATCTGTGGATGCAGCCTTGTCTATGATGATGATGGTGATGAAGACGTTTGGGACTACCCCGAGAACTATCTCTATGATTAATGTCTTATGTTCAAGTCCAGAGTCTGTCTTTCAATTTTTGAGTCTAGTGATGAGTCTAAGAGTCTAGGGATAGATTCTTGCATTAATCAAGAGCCTCTAAAGGCCGAACTTCAAGTTAAAAGTTGTCGATGTAATGATTGCTAATTTCAAAAATACTTCAATTTCCTCCTACTTTTCAAGTCCGAATTCAAAACACACTCCTAATCCAAACAACTTTGCTTCACAAGAAACTGACCTTGAAATCTTAAAAGCTATTGAAAATCATGAAAACAGGACGCCCATAATTGAGGAAACAGAAAAAGTTAACCTTTCTAACAACAGTAATCCGAAACTAGTTCAGATTGGTTTGACTCTATCTCAAGCAGAGCGGGTGGATCTTATCAAGCTAATTTCATAGTACATAGACGTCTTCGCATGGTCCTATCATGATATGCCAGGGGTTGATCCAAGCATCCGTCAGCATACAATTCCCTTCATTCCAGGTTCAAAGCCCATCAAGCAGAAACTCTGTCGCATGAAACCGGATGTTTCCCTCAAAATTCAAGAAGAAGTCTCTAAGCAGCTAGAGGCCGGGTTTATTCGGGAAGCCAAGTATCCAGAATAGATTGCAAATGTCGTCCCAGTACCAAAGAAAGACGGCAAAGTATAAATGTACGTTGATTGCAGAGATCTTAACAGGGCTAGCCCTAAAGACGGTTTTCCACTGCCTCACATCGACATCCTGGTCGACAACACCGCAAATCATGCCTTACTCTCTTTTATAGACGGGTACGCAGGCTACAATCAGATTCCTATGGCAGAGGAAGATATGGAGAAGACAACCTTCATTACTCAGTGGGGTACATATTGCTACACAGTTATGTCGTTCGGACTGAAGAACGCGGGGCTACGTATCATAGAATAGCCACAGCCATTATGAGCGACATGATTCACAGAGAAATTGTAGTATTTGTCGACGACATGATCGTCAAATCCAAAGAGCGACATGAGCATACAACAGTACTTCAAAAATTCTTCAATAGTCTCAGGCAATACAATATCAGGCTCAATCCTCAAAAATGTGCATTTGGGGTACTGTCAGGCAAGTTACTCGGGTATGTCATCAGTTCTCGGGGCATCGAGGTTGATCCTATGAAACCGCCAACGAATGAGAAAGAAATTCGGGGGTTCCTTGGCAAGCTACAATACATCAGTAGATTCATCTCAAAGCTCACCATGATTTGTGATCCAGTATTTCAAAAACTCCGCAAGAGTGAGCCCAAGGTATGGGACGAAGACTGTCAACTGGCATTCGATACCATCAAAGACTACCTTTCCAATCCGCCAGTGTTAAAGCCGGCAATATCGGGGGCTACCCTCAGGCTTTACCTTACAACAACTGATTAAGTAGTGGGGGCCATGCTTGCCCAAGAGATCGAAGGCAAAGAAAGTGTCGTATATTATATAAGTAAGAAGCTGCTCAAGTACAAAACCAGATATACTCAACTCGAAAGGCTCAGTATTTCCTTGGTTTGGGCCACAAAGAAACTCCGGCGTTACATGCTCTCCCATACAGTGTATGTGATTTGCAAAGAAGATCCTCTCAAGTACCTGTTCGAAAAGCCGGCTCTCAACGGACGGTTGTCCAGATGGTTGGTTATGTTAGTGGAATTCGATCTCAAGTACATTCCTCAAAAATCTATCAAGGGTTCGGCGGTCTCAGACTTCCTAGCCGACTATCCTATCGAGGCAGAAGAGGAGGATTACGACTTACCCGGTGAGCAAATTCTAATGACAAGCGATGAAATTTGGTCGCTGCACTTTGACGGTGCCTCAAATCAGAACAGATGTGGTGTCGGGGTAATCCTAGTAGCTCCGGACGGCACTCACATTCCCATGTCAGCAAATATGAAGCATGCATTATGGGTCTGGAAGTCGCCTTAGCATTTGGTGTTCAAAAACTTCGAGTGTACGGGGATTCCTCCCTAATCATCAATCAAATTTCCGGCAAGTGGAAAGTTAGAAGCGAAAGCTTGGCCCCATACCAGTCCTATCTTCAGAAGCTGTCTGAGCAAGTAGAAGAGCTTCGCTACGCATACCTCCCAAGAGAGGAGAATCAATTCGCCGACGCAGGCAAAAATGGCATCAATGATCAACATTCCAAATGGCATGGCTGACATGCCACTTACAATTGAAACGCGTCAAGAAGCAGCATATGTCTGTGCTATTGACGAAGTCGAGCCTGACAAAGATGAGCCTTGGTTTACAGACATTCAAAGGTATCTACAAAACTTTGGGTATCCCCCGCACTTTTCAAGCAAGAGTCAAAGAGCTCTAAGCCTACAATCAGTCAATTTCGTCATAGAAGGCGGCGTTCTATACAATAGGTCCCCTAACGGCCCCAATCTTTAATGTGTTGACAAGCACGAAGCACAAAGAGTCATGGATACCGTGCATGCCGGAGTCTGTGGTACTCACATGAATGGGAAGATGTTGGCCCTCAAAGTCATCAGGTCTCGGTATTACTGGACCACCCTCGAACGGGATTGTTACGTCTTCGGCAAGAAATGTCCTATTTGTCAAAAGTGTGCGAACCTGAAGCACATTCCCCCGTCTTTTCCATATTCTCAATCATCAACATGACCATTCTCAGCTTGGGGTATCGACGTCATCGGCAAAGTCACTCCAACAGGCACCGGGGGTCAAGAGTTCATACTGGTCGGAATCGACTATTTCACTAAGTGGGTCGAAGCCAGGTCATTCAAAGTGTTGGGTTCCAAGCAAGTGGCCCATTTCATACAAGAAAACATCATATGCAGATACGAAATTCCTCACGAGTTCATTAGTGACCAGGGAACCCATTTCCAAGGAGAGTTTGAAGATCTATTCACCGAGTACAAAATTCAACATCACCGTTCTTCGCCTTATCGCCCGCAAACTAATGGGGCAGTCGAAGCAGCCAATAAGAATGTCAAAGATATCATCATGAAAATGACAACCAATTACAAAGATTGGCCCCAAAAGTTACAATTTGCATTGTGGGGGTATCGAACTTCAATCCGCACTTCAACGGGAGCAACCCCATTTTCATTGGTCTATGGAATGGAAGCAGTACAACCTATTGAGCTAGAGTTACCTTCTCTAAGGATAGTCCTCGAAAGCAAAATCCCAGAAGCTGCATAGGTACAAGCAAGATATGACGAGCTAGTCATGCTCGATGAGCGTCGGCTTCAAGCCGCTCACCATGTACAAGTCTATCAGCGCCGAGTGGCCAGACACTTCAACAAGAGGGTCAGAAAGCGAAACATCAAGGAAGGTGAGCTTGTCCTGAAATCCCTTCGCAAGAGAGTCATGGACCCAAGGGGAAAATTTAGACCCAACTGGGCAGGGCCATACATTGTCAAGAATCCTCTCAGGGGGAGCAGTCGAATTAACAGATGTCGATGGGACAGAGTTCCGTTCTTTGACGAACCACGACCAACTCAAGAAGTACTATGTCTAAGTTCTAGATTCAAGATTCAGAGTCAAATCCAAAAAGTTATATAAGTTAGAACTACGTTCGGCTTGATTCCTTAACAGGACACGTAGGCAACCTCATGCCGAGGCCCGGCCACTTTAATACAAAAAATTCAAAATTTCCTCAATTAAGGGCATCCTAAAAATCAAATCAAAATTCAAAATTCAAACGATGTTGTTTTCCTTATTCCAAATGTGCAAATTGAAAATACAAAGCATGATCAAGCGGAATTTAACACAATAACTTTTATTTGGCTCTAAAGCCTTCAAAGCTAATTCAAAGTACAAGTTTGGAATCAAGTGAAGCAAAGTTCAAAGCCTTTTCACTTCCACTAAACACAATCCCTAAACACATCTTCTAAACACACTCTTAAACACACTTCCTACTAATACAACTTCAAACACATTAAGCCTAGAATCAGGCGACTATGCTCTTGAGTCTTGGCACCTTGATTACTATCCCTTGGCTCTTCCCACAATCATTCATCTATCTTCCTCTTGCCCAAGCGGCGGGAGAAGGAACTTTCTAGTCTCCCAAGACGGGAGGATGACGAACCTCCTTTGGACCCAGAACGGTCAAGCACCGGAAGGGCCACACTCCTGTCACCTTCTTCATAATCAGTTGATGCAGGGCGTCTAGCTCTAGAACCTCGGACTCCCGCTGGTCTGAAAGAGAAATGTACCTTTGGATTGGACCTTTAATCTATACAATATACCCCGCAGACAAAGTAGCAGGCTCAGGTGGGAATTGAATATTCAAGAATGGTTTGGCAACCCAATACCGCCTCCAAACTTCAAGACGATCAGCATTCAGTACAACAGGTTTCGGGTGCTCCTCAGCACAATCCGGGATTTCTTGCTTCAAGCCATAACTCGAGCAGGAGAGTAGAAGGCTAACATTGTGAGGCTAAGCACCCTCAAAGCAGTAGAGCCAGGTGTATGTTTCATAGCAGTAATTCCCCACCAAGGAACTACCCACCTGATATAAGATCCAATCCCCGAGAGTGCCTAGCACCACTCATCCAATGAAAGCCGGCCATACATCATGGGTCGCACAGTGAATCCTTTCCTATTATAGCTTTCCATGTTCTCCGGTGGTGCCACCAACTTGAGTCTCTCCATAAGCCAGACCTTGGAGATAATACAAGAAGAGAAATTCAAAATTCAACATTCAAAATACAAAGTACGATTTCAATATACAAGGAAGCTCCAGATCCTTACTTGGAATAATACCGGACTTCCCGACGGCAAAGAACAGGGGTCCGACTTCAGCATATCATGGCCCATCAATGTTTCGCCAATCACAAGCGGCATTGGGTCCCTTCCACAAGAAAACTGCTCCACAATCTCTATTAGGGAGGCGTCGCCATTGCCAAATCTCTGCTTCGAAAAGAGGAAGCGAGCAAAGATACAAAAACTCAAGGCCCTGAAGCGGAAAACCTTGGGGATGTCGAGCCCAACAAAGTAAGTGACAAGGAAGGACAAATCCACCCGTCGGCCATATACGACAGCACTCAAAAGTGGGGGCTTCAAGCCCAAGTACCTCTCAAAGGCCAAGAAAAAGTGTTCTTCAACACTAAGCATGCAAGGCTCTAGCATAAGTGGTCACCCCAATATAGCACTGAACTCTTCAGGTAGGGGACATACCTCGTTGTTTCCAAAGCGAAAGACGTGGTGGATCGGATACCAGACCTCCAAAGCAGCAAGAATGAAATGCAAGTCAAGCTTCACAAAGAGGAAAGAGACGAGCACCCCAAGATGCATGCCATCAAGCTCCCTTTTCTCCAATTTGCCTAACGAACCAAGCCAAGAGTTCAAGGCGTTTTCAAAAGATATAGCTATTTTCTTTCTTTTTTGTGAAGAAGTAGAAGGCAAAGAAGAGTAGAGAAGAATTGGTGCAAGAATGTGATCCGGAAAGCTCCCTATTTATACAAAAACCGACATTTATGGTGGTCCACCTACGCTGGGCGCCGTAGCCTGCGCCAGGCGCAGGGCCTGCAATAAGGACGAGCTCAACGTCCCCTTTATGATTCTGAGTACGCACTCTTTATAGCTTTTGACAGCTAGTGCAGCCCCTATAATTCATACTGAAGATTCCAAAAGGCCGCAAGGCGCGCAAATTCAAGCAGTCCGAATCAGCACTTCGGGTCGATTTCGGGTCAATTTGTTCAAAATTCAAAGCATTCTTGTTCTAGATCGATGTCCTAAGTCAAGTTAGCATATGCATAGAGCAAACGTTGAATATACTTTGACTTGCGCTTTTTCTAACCAAAAAACTTCAGTCATAGTGGGGGCTTATAGTGGGTATGTACACCCGAAAAAATGGGCAAATTTTTGCTAGAATCAGCAGGTATATAAGCAAGAGTTGAATATACTTTGACTTGCTCTTTTTCTAACCAAAAAACCTCAGTCAAAGTGGGGTCTTATAGTGGGTATAAACACCCGAAAAAATCGGAATTTTTTTTTCATTTTGCATGCACATATAGCTACAAATTTCAAAATCACACACAACGCATACGAAATTCAATTCAAACCCTGCAAAGACACATACAAAATACTAACCATACAAAATCCAAGTACAAACCATACAAATACAAATCCAAATACAATCTACAAAAATCCATACAAAAATCCTCATACAAAATTCCAATCGAGGCAAGCTGGAACTCGCTACCATGCAGGATCAATCCGAGTCATTACCTGCCGCAATGTAAATCACGGGCTCCTTGTTCCTGCTTCGGCTCATGTACCTCTCCAAATCTCGGTCTAGCTCCATCCCAGGGGTAACAGCCTCCTGCTCCGAAATGCGAAGGGTACCGGAAGGCCTCTGAGTTCCCTGCTGATAGGGAGGATACTGATAAGGCTGCGGAATTGCCATGAACCGGCGCTGCATCTCAAAATCATGGGCCTAGCGTATCCGGTCCGCCTCAAACCAGTAAGCCCAAGATTCTTCCCTCCAAGGCTGGGAGCTACTCGCTCTGAAATAAGCACCAGGGGGGAGGCGTAAAAGGCATCTGGTTGCCCATACCTCCAACAGAATGTCTGGTAGGCTCAGCATAAGTATAGGGAACATCTCCCCCACTGACATTCGAATGCCTTTGACGGGCACCAACACTAGGACCCAGGCCCAGACCTAAGCTCTACCCGGCCTGCTCTCTCGAAGTATCCACCGGGGAACCCCTGTACACGGAATCCCTGCGACCTCGACGTCGCTCCTATACAAAATACAAAATTCAAGCATCAGATATCTATGTACAAGTTTCAAGAATACAAAACCCTCACAGTCAATGAATACACCTCTCTACCCCGGTCAGTAAGCTTCTTGGTCAGATTAACGCAATGCCTCTTCAGGGAGTCAATCACAAGCATCCAGCGACGCACTCTCACCCGAGGCGTCTGCATATAAGATTCAAAATCAATTTCCAAATACAAGATTACAATCAATTTCAAGAAAATACAAAGGTACTTACAGCTGCATAATACTCAGGTACATCATCGTACGTCATCCGATGTGGAGGAGAAGCCACCGGAACAGTAACCTCCACCTGGTCTCCGTCCGAGTCAACATATCGCATAACCCTGTCAGCATAGGGAATGTCCTCTGGCTTGGTCTCCTCCTCCTACAAACACTCATACAATGATCCGAGAATACAAGAATACAAGATTCAAATCCAAAAGCTCACCGGCAGGACGAAGCGTATAGGTGGAGCGAGCCTCGCCATGAGGTCATCATGACTACCCCTCTTATCTACAAAATTCTCCCAAGGGAGACAGATGGACTCATCTCCAGCCTCCATGGCATCCGAAAAGAGCTAGGCAACATCCTCAATCTTCGCCAACATGGTATACGGAGGATTCTTAGGGACGAGCCTGCCTCTCGTACTATGCTGAAGAGACACCCGCTCCCCCAGATACCACATATGACGATACACCCCCGGGAGCAGGACCCGTCGTCCAGACAAATAATAGGCCCGCATGGCCGAAACTTTTTAGGTTATTATACATATGACAATTCATAAATCATGCGGAAAAACCATAAAGCCAGGAAAGCATATTATTTACACATAATCATTTAGCATAGTTTAGATGCATACACTTTGTTGCGTGCCTTCCCTAGCTGCGCCCGAACCGAAAAAGAACAAGTCTTTAGGACTCCAAATGTCGTCCCTCCGTAGATAGTCCACAGCACGTCCGGATCCGCCTTAAGCTTGACCAACTAGGATCGCCCTTAAGGTACTTAGAATTTTCGGCTATTGTAGGCAATTATATGACTGAATTTTTGCTCTCAAAATCACTTTGAATACTTGAATCGTGTATACAAATAATGACCCTAGGCCCTTATTTATAGAGGTATGGAAAAGGAATTGTAATCCTACTAGGATGTGGATTTGTTAATTAGAACTTTATTAGGACTCTAAATAACAAAGCAAATCTAATAGGATTAGGATTTTAATCTTCGCACGAATCCTAATAGGATTAGGATTTCCCGCACACGCATCGTACAAGCCGTGCACCCGCGCAGGCCTTGCGGCCCACGACAAGCGCACAGCCCATGTGGAGTGCTGCGTGCGCGCGCGCCCTTGGCTGGGCCTGGCCTTGCGCTGGGCCTGGTCGAGGCGTGCGTTGCTGCTTGCGGCTCGCTGGGCGATAGCCTGGCTTCGTGCTGGGCCTTCGTCTAGCGGGCCTCGTCCGATGCTAATTCGTACGATACGCTTCCGATTAAATTCCCGATTCCGGAATTCATTTCCGATACGAACAACATTTAATATTTCCGATTCCGGAATTAATTTCCGTTTCGAACAAATATTTAATATTTCCGTTTCAGGAATTATTTTCCGATTCCGATAATATTTCCGATTCTGACAATATTTCCGTTTCCGGCAATATTTCCGATTCCGGCAATATTTCCATTTCCGATAATATTTTCTGATACGTACCATGTTTCCGTTTCCGGCAACATCTACGACTTGGATAATATTTATATTTCCGATACGATCCATATTTCCGTTTCCGGCAATATCATCGTTTCCGGAGTATTCATTTCTTGCCTGTGACGATCTCAGCTCCCACTGAAACCAAGATCCGTCGATTCCGAATATCCATAGATGGTGTATTTAATGCCATTAAATACTTGATCCGTTTACGTACTATTTGTGTGACCCTACGGGTTCAGTCAAGAGTAAGCTGTGGATTAATATAATTAATTCCACTTGAACTGAAGCGGCTTCTAGTCAGGCATTCAGCTCACTTGATCTCACTGAATTATTAACTTGGTAATTAATACTGAACCGCATTTATTAGACTTAATATTATATGCATACTTGGACCAAGGGCACTATTTCCTTCAGTCTCCCACTTGTCCTTAGGGACAAGTGTGCATTTCCTAATTCCTTTGTCGCTCGATGCTTGCTCTTGAACATAAGGTAAGAGTTGTCATCCTTATTATGTCCAGAGGTGTTCCTCGGTTTCAGAGTTCAACTGATCAAATAAACAGATAATCATAGCCTATGATTCATCCGAGCACGGCCATGCATTTCACAGTTTCTAGCTCTCCGAGTGGCCTTGTACAACTTTTAAGCATCTCATCCCGATTTATGGGAGGACAATCCCAATCTTGCGATCTTGAGATTAGACTTCGTTTGATAGGTGATTACCTGAGCGTTGCCTTTATAGCCTCCTTTTACGGTGCGACGGTTGGTCAACGTCAAAGCAACCAGTTCTCAAACAAGTAATCTCAAATCACTCAGGTATTGAGGATTTAGTGTCTAATAATTGTACTGAAATTTACTTATGACAGATTTTCATCTCTTACAGTAAAGTTTCATAGGTCTGTCCGATACTAGTCTTCCCAAAGTAAGTATCTATTCAAATGATTATGACATTGCCATGTCCACATAGTTCAAGAAACAGAACTACTAGTCATCTTGCATTCTAGTCGTCTAACGTTTTCTATGCGTCCAATTTTATAGAAAACTCCGACTAGGGACCATTTTCAACTTTTGACATTCAAGTTCACTTGATAGACATTTCTTAGTCACAGGACTGGTCCTGACAGTCTATCTTGAATATATTGTCAAATTGAAGGGACTCATCATTTAATACTAAACCAAGATTAAATGGAATATGAAAATGCATTTCATATATGTGATAAATGTTCAACCCCAATGTTTTACAACCATGGGCCTCAAACCCATCTTTAAAACATTCCATGGAATTCAAAGCTATGCTTGATTTCCAGTGCTACAATGTGAGTGTTGCTTCTCACTTGTTGCATAGGTTTAGTTATCATGCTTTGCTAATCTTAATATCCCTTTCATCGAATGTTTTCGAGATAGGATGATAAGATCTTTTGAGTTTGTTTATTATGTGATCTAGTCTTTCTTACTTAAATAGTGGTTCTACGCATTTTGCAATGAAGAACCATCAAGTCAGCAGACATGTGATCCAGCCAAGTTCAGTGAAGAACTTTTTAATGTAAACAACTCAGTTTTATTGCTTCTTAGGCAATAAGTACTTCTACTTCAACTGTTTAGGTTGCTAGTGATGCTTTGTTTGGATTTACTTATCCAAGCAGTTTACAGATATGTGGAAGACTTTCCAGCTGTATCTTTGGAACATAGAAATTAATATTTTAATTTCCCACGCAACAACTCATGGTCTCCAATCCATGTTGCCATTACAAAACACGATGCTCTATAGCTCGTCCTTATCAATGGTTAACTCCAAAGGGTCTTGCTTGATCCTTTGCTAGTGATTATGCGTGTAGCATCAATATTTAGCATATCTTTATTTCCTTGAATCAAGAACTATTCCTATGTACCTTTTCAAGTACCATAAGTATTCTTGATCTCAATCTAGTTGATTTTCACTTAGATCAATAGAGACTGGTATATGTTCGTCATGCCTAAAGCCATACGATACGTTTTTGGCGATCCTCATATTATATCATACATGATAAATTCTTTTGCAGAATAATTCCCAATTGAATTATATTCATGTAACTTTAGCTTATTCAATTTCAGTAGATACTGAATCCAGCTAAATTCTTTGACATAAAATATAGGTGAAGAATCTCATTAGATTCTTTGATGTTTACCTTAGTAAATGCTTATACATAGTTCAAACATCCTTTACTTAGATTTATTCACATGGGTCAAATATCTCCAATGGAGACTTTCGTGTTTGATTTAGTAAATGCCATTACTTAATCCAAAACATTAATATAAGATCTTTGTAAATAGATCTTAATATCCAGTATGTACTAAGTTTCGCCTTGGTCCATCATTGATGAATAATTTCAAATCTAAGTCATTAGCATTTGAATGTTATTTCACAATAGAGAGATATGTGTGTGATACACACTGGACCAATCAAGTTTTTATGTACTCCCACTAAACTTCTTATATATCTATAAGAACCATGTACATTTTATGAAACTAAAATACTTATTAGTTTCACTAAAATACAATTCCAATTCCCAATTGCTTGCTTAAATCTATACTTAGATTTCATAAGCTAACATTCATTTCAAGCATTATTTGGATCCACAAATCCTATGACATACCATGTACATAGTTTCTTCCAACATTTGACTGAGGAATACGTTTTGTCATCCAGTTGTCATATGTACCAATATGCAATCATTGCTTGAATTATAGACTTGAGCATTACGATTATGCATGAGGTTTCAACACAATCCACGCCGTGAATTTGCTTGTAACCTTTAGCAACTAATCTAGCTTTGTGTGTGAACACAATTTCATGTTTGATGGTTTTTATCCTTAAAACAAACTTGCAACCAATAGGTGTGAAACTATTCTTGCAAATCAACAAAATTTCAATTTTGTCATCAAAACATTGAGTATGTTTTATGGCCTCTAACCATTTAAAACATTTGAGTCTATATATGGCCTCTAACCATTTTAGGGAATCTGGGTTTCGTCATAGCTTTCTTACAGGTCACAAACTCATTAACCTACATGATAATAGTTTGACTGCAAGTTGTAGGTTTCTTCACTATCTAATAGAAGAATCGCATAGATTCAGTGACCTGAACTCTATGCCTACTTGGGTATAGAACATCAAACAATAGAATATCAATAGCCACTTGAAAGTCCTTTGAATATTCTGTTCTCTTTGA
Source organism: Spinacia oleracea (assembly GCF_020520425.1). NCBI lineage: Eukaryota > Viridiplantae > Streptophyta > Magnoliopsida > Caryophyllales > Amaranthaceae > Spinacia > Spinacia oleracea. Next base: position 60,239,977 of record NC_079488.1, on the reverse strand, counting down.
AGCACTTGTAAAGTCTTCTAAGAGATGTCTATTCTTTAAAGCCAATTCTAAAGTCCCTAAAGAATACGTGTTCGGATTTTCTAAAGAACTTCGAAAAGCCTCTGGAATGTCCGTTTATGTTTGTTGTTCGCCTCTAAGACTTTCGAGGTCTATTTTCTCCCACTTGTCATTTTGGAAACGAATCTCCAAAAGGACATTATTTCGAGCAAACAAACATTATGTTCTCAAAAATTCGTGGTAGAAATAATACCCTTGTGTCTCATTTGAATAAATCACAATGAAACATATATCTATACTTGGGCCTTAGTTTGTTGAATAACAAACACTAAGCTCCCACTGAGTTTAGGAACTCATTAGATATATTATGAAAAGATATTCTGAAATTACTTTTCAATAGCTTTGACGAATTTGGTTTAGTTTGGTGGTAGTTGAGCATTTTGTTTTAGAAATTATAGGAAAAGTCTTTATGATTCATCATTGATCGAATCAAGTACTAATCGACTTCGATCATTCCAACTTAGATATGCCATATCTTATGGAGCTAGATTGTGAATTTTATTTCACACAATCATTGATGATCATTCTTGACTTAAGTAATCATCAACATGATCTAACCTAGATCTTTATGATTTCTTGCCAAGTGGATTTTATACTTCTGAATCTTTGAACTAGCCAAACAGATTCAACTTATATCACATTTGAGTAAATAAACCTATATTCACTCAAATCCATAAAGTCATAAAATCTTTCTTTAGCTTTGAACTCTATTGTCTAGGCGTTCTAACAATAGTTCATATCTTTTGTTACTTTCAACAAGTAAGACTAGTTGTCTTAAATTGATCTAAAAATCAATCAACTTTCAAAAGTCTATCAAAATAGAGCTTTTGAATGTTAACTTGTTGATATGGTCTAAGCAACAGTGCCAAAGATTAGTGGAACTCAAATCAAGGGGTTGATTTGAACCTAGTAAAGTTTTTAGAGTTGTTTGTTTTAATCAAGCATATTGACTCATCCCGTAAATGACAATTTCATTCAAATAAACAAACAAACAAACATTGTTTTTGTTCTTCTGAATGTGAGTCTTTCTGTGTTTGAAGCAGAAATTTAGGTATGCTGATTATGGAACAAAATAGCCATTTAGTTCCAGCCTTGAAAGGACTTAAAACAAACTAGATGACCCTACAACTAATGTAGCATTGCCATGCTTCATTTCCCACTTGTAGGTCATTAGTGTAGCCTAGCTTCCATTGTTTGAGTTATTACCGAAGTAAGAACCTCAAGCGGTATATGATACCAAGGAAGTTTGATTTCTAGGTCACTTTTCTTCAAACATAAACTTATAGGTAGAAACGGAAACGTAAACTCCTTTCATTTGTTCCTTGTTTTCCTATTTCTTGTACCCTTTCTTATAGTCTTAAGAATTGAATTCTTTAGTGTTGACTTTTATACTTTGTTAGACATGTCCAATGTCACCAACAAGGTTCTTTACCATTTTAATTTATGTTGAATATTTTGTTTCAACTAGATGATCTTACCAGAAGCTTCTAAAGTTCTCTAAGCATCGATATATTCGAATGTCTAGGGACTAGACTCATTCATGAAATAAATGGACAAAGATCTTAGGTTGTTAACCATTGGTAAGGCTGAGCGTTTAAACTCAATGCTTTATGATCTCAACTACATTGTATTTTGAATTCACAAGCACCAATTGGTTTGCCATTCGATTTTGATATTCAAAAACAACCATAAAAGTCGATATAAGAAACGTACATTTTAAATTGCTCATTTTCTCTCATTTCCGTGAATCGTTCTTGGATTCACTACCAATCGAGGAAATTTACTGTTACCTTTCTAAAAGGTTTTTTGCAGTGCAAGATATTTAATTATAAACAATAATTAAAACATACATTGAAGCATGCAAAGTCTAAACATTTATCATGAGTAATAACTTGAAAAGCAATCATGCAATTTAAACAAGTTATTAGCATTTTATTCGAATTTATTGTTCCGGCAGGTGTACTGTGAATAAAATGATTCCAAGACCCTAAAATCATTGAAGAATTAAGCACAGTTTGTCGACTCAATCCTAAAACATTTTAGGTAAGCAAAAACCTTTTGCTAATAGTCTAGAAACTATTCTTGGTTGATAGGTACGTCTAAGAGCTTATTAGGTAAACCTATCGATTTTGCCACGACATAAAAGGACTCCTTACTTATATCGTTGAGTTTCACCAAAACTAACATGTACTCACAATTATTTGTGTACCTTGCCCCTTTAGGACCAATAAGTAACACCTCGCTGAGCGAAAACTATTACTAGATTGATGTAAAGGATATCCAAGCAAGTGTATATTTTGGCATGGCACCTTTTAACTCAATTTTTAAGTTTGGAACTTAAGGCTCTTACTATGTTGGTTAGATTTTAAGTGAACTAAAATCCTTAATCATGCAACATAATCAAGCCACAATCTCATGCATTATTAAGACATATTTAAAGCAATAAATAACTTAAAGCATGCATAAGATAAATGTGATCTAGTATGGCCCGACTTCATCTTGAAGCTTCAACTTCAAAGTCCGTCTTGAAAATCTCTGTGGGAGGCACCATTTTCTTCAAATAGGATAAGCTATAATTAAAACTAATTACAACTATTTGATGGTACGCAGACCATATTTGAATTGAAAAACAACTTTGGTACTTTAGACCAATTACATTCAAATTAATGGTACGCATACCATATTTTCTATCCTATTTGGGCCATACTAGTCACTTCATAACCTGCAAAACAGTACATATACAATATATACCATTCACCCATTCATTATCATGAATGGCCCACATAGCTGGTTAGTAAAACACATTATGCATCACATAAACATTTGCAGCAATTAATCAAGGGCACCAATAATCTACAAATTATTCAGTCCTTATTAATTCTAATCAAGTTGTTTTAACCTTAAGGATTTGTAGACCTAATCACGAGTTTATGACTAAAAAGGGCTCCCACTTAAACCAATAAATTCATATGCTTTACTAATTTTAAACATAAAAATGTATTTCTAGTCTAACCGGAAACATACAAATTTAATTAAAATTTAAAGCTCATATAAATTTATAATTGAATCCATAAATTTAATTTAATTTCAGTCGTATTTAAATTAATTCATGATTTTAATTTTAGTAAATTAATTAGAATAAATAAAATTTATTATAATTACAATATTCAAAATTAAAATCCAAGAAAATAATTTAAATTATTAATTTTAAAATTAATTAAAATTACGTAAACTGAAAATTTCAAATTAAAATTTCAAAACGATCTAATCGCAACGCAACAATCCCACGCAACGCACGCCCATGGGCCACACGCACACAGCCATCGTTGGCCATGTGCGCGCAGCCCATGCGCTGCGTCGCATCGCTGCTGCTCACCATCGCAAGGCATCAATCGAACACGCGAGCTGGTGCTCGCTGCGCGCGCCAGCGCTCGATGCACGCGAGCCATCGCTCGATCCATGCGAGCCATCGCTCGCTGCGCGCCTGCCTTTCCCGCACGCGAGCTTGCGCTCATCGCACGAGGCAGCAGTATGGGAGCTGGCGCACGCTGCACGCGAGCCATTGACGCTGTGCGTAGCGCTCGTGGCACGCGAGCTTGCGCTCGCTGCGCGCGAGGCTCCGCATGCTTGCGCGAGGCAGTGCGCGCTGTGGCGCAGCACGCTTGCTGCCCACACGCGACTGCTCGTGCCTTGCTCTCGCCCCTGCCCACACGCCCATGGCTCACAGCCCACGACACAAGGCAGGGCTGCTGCCTTGTGCTCGTGCACCATGCCCTTGCTCGCTGCATTCGTACCGCATGGAGGACGAGCTCCCTTGCTCGTTGTCGCATGCCCGCACTATACAACACCCCTTAAGGGTAACACGTAGCGTCCATTACTTTGTGCGTGCAAGGTATATGAGCGAATCGCATAAAAATTAAAAATTTATATTCAAAATTAATGACAAATTAATAAATAATATTAATTTCATAATTTTAGGGCGAAAAATCGAAAATTTATTATTTAATTGATTTCCGATTAACATGGATTCAAGTCTAGGTCATAAAATTTAAAATTTAACATAAATTTACAATTTTTATGGTGGTTTTTAATCATAGGTATCTAATTAAATTATAACTAATTATGAAAATCAAATTAATTCTAAATTATTCCAATTTTCAACAAATTAATCATAATTACAAATTAGATTGCATAATTAACAAGGCTAGGCATTCAAACTTGTTAAACATATACAGTAGGTCAATCAAAAATTCAAGATTTATCAAAAAGAATCGCAAATATTTAATTTAACATCTTAAATTTACGAAATTTTGCATTCGAAAAACTAAAACCTCCGAAAAGTCATTGTTAGGCTTCGAATTTGAGAATTTTGGGTTCGGCCAAAAATACTCTTTTTGACAAAATTTTAGAATGCCTTTTACATGCGGAATTGACACAAAAATCACTCGATTTGGATGAGTAACGAAAAAACTGCCGAAAAACTGCGTACGTATAATTAAATAAACGCAATTTGCAATTAATTAACAATTACGAAAATTAATCACCCCTTATAATTCTTGCAAATTTGTAATATTTAACCATGTTTATGCAATTTAGATTATGAAAATAATAAGAGGCTCGTGACACCACTGTTAGGTTATGATACATATGACAATTCATAAATCATGCGGAAAAACCATAAAGCCAGGAAAGCATATTATTTACACATAATCATTTAGCATAGTTTAGATGCATACACTTTGTTGCGTGCCTTCCCTAGCTGCGCCGGAACCGAACAAGAACAAGTCTTTAGGACTCCAAATGTCGTCCCTCCGTAGATAGTCCACAGCACGTCCGGATCCGCTTTAAGCTTGACCAACTAGGATCGCCCTTAAGGTACTTAGAATTTTCGGCTATTGTAGGCACTTATATGACTGAATTTTTGCTCTCAAAATCACTTTGAATACTTGAATCGTGTATACAAATAATGACCCTAGGCCCTTATTTATAGAGGTATGGAAAAGGAATTGTAATCCTACTAGGATGTGGATTTGTTAATTAGAACTTTATTAGGACTCTAAATAACAAAGCAAATCTAATAGGATTAGGATTTTAATTTTCGCACGAATCCTAATAGGATTAGGATTTCCCGCACACGCATCGTACAAGTCGTGCACCCGCGCAGGCCTTGCGGCCCACGACAAGCGCACAGCCCATGTGCGGTGCTGCGTGCGCGCGCGCCCTTGGCTGGGCCTGGCCTTGCGCTGGGCCTGGTCGAGGCGTGCGTTGCTGCTTGCGGCTCGCTGGGCGATAGCCTGGCTTCGTGCTGGGCCTTCGTCTAGCGGGCCTCGTCCGATGCTAATTCGTACGATACGCTTCCGATTAAATTCCCGATTCCGGAATTCATTTCCGATACGAACAACATTTAATATTTCCGATTCCGGAATTAATTTCCGTTTCGAACAAATATTTAATATTTCCGTTTCGGGAATTATTTTCCGATTCCGATAATATTTCCGATTCTGACAATATTTCCGTTTTCGGCAATATTTCCGATTCCGGCAATATTTCCATTTCCGATAATATTTTCTGATACGTACCATGTTTCCGTTTCCGGCAACATCTACGACTTGGATAATATTTATATTTCCGATACGATCCATATTTCCGTTTCCGGCAATATCATCGTTTCCGGAGTATTCATTTCTTGCCTGTGACGATCTCAGCTCCCACTGAAACCAAGATCCGTCGATTCCGAATATCCATAGATGGAGTATTTAATGCCATTAAATACTTGATCCGTTTACGTACTATTTGTGTGACCCTACGGGTTCAGTCAAGAGTAAGCTGTGGATTAATATAATTAATTCCACTTGAACTGAAGCGGCCTCTAGTCAGGCATTCAGCTCACTTGATCTCACTGAATTATTAACTTGTTAATTAATACTGAACCGCATTTATTAGACTTAATATTATATGCATACTTGGACCAAGGGCACTATTTCCTTCAAAACTGGTGTAGGCGCATCATCAAAAGGACGCCAAACCACCTACAAAACAGACAGCTCAGACAAATATACAAATACAACAAATACAAAGATCATGAACAGTACAAAGGCATACCTGTCCAACAGGCAAGACCCGCAAAGCTCTGCGGAAGGTCGTCAAAGACACATCGCCGCGCACCGCTCCTTCCCAAGAGGCGGCAAACGGATAAGCCGCACCCCTAGGGCGAGCCGGTGCCAAGGTCGGAAAATGCTCGTACACCCAAAGCTTCAAAAACAAGCAAAGGCATCAGTCAAATCCTATGCATACAAAATTCAATATACAAATACAAAATACAAGGAGTCCCAAATACCTCCAGCACGCTCCACAAAGCAGCAACAATTGCCTCACTCTCCGGTGCAGTCCGAGAGGCGTTCTTCATTTCATACAAAAGGTGGCTATATGCCAAACCACCCCAGTTGAGGCTTAAAACAGCATTCAAGTCACTCAAAGACCCCAGGAAGCCAACCAGCACACGGCTATTCCTGCCCGGGGCAATCACTCTACTAACCAGGGCCAGGAGGAAGAGTCGAACCCTCTGCTCCGCGGATATGTCCGTCCCGCGGATCCCATCCATAATCACCGTCACAGGAGCACGGGTGTCCTCCGTAGTCAAATCAACAACAGGGCCTATCAAATCCCTGACACCATCCGAATGCCATTTCAAGTTGGGATCGAAAGTCACCTCCCTCTCGGAAAAAGGGAGGCTTGTGATCATGGAAAACTCAAAAGGGGTAATGGTAATCTCCCCCAAGACCGTATGAAAAGTGTTGGTGGTATCCCACCAGCGCTCCAGCAGGGCCTGCAGCCGGGCTTTGACGTCCATCTTCCCTTGGACGCCTCTCAAAGCATTATAGAAAGGAACCAAACCCGTCTGCGTCCAGATCGCTCGAGTCTCCTCGTTGTCGTAGATAGTCGGGAAAACGGTACAAATATACCTCAAAGACCATATGTACGCATCGGCTCCCCGTCAGCCTACAAATGGGTGGATCATTTCAAGTCTATACAAGTTCAAGAAACAAGTTCAAAACACAATACAAAACTCACTAAGCCAGCGCGTAGCCGCTGGGACAGATGAAACCCTGGTTGAAATGCAAGATCCGAGGGCTGCCATCCGGTGCCCTCGAAGGTGGGTACTGCCCGTGGTACCATGCCCGCCGCCGGCACGTCCGTCGTCGCCGCTTCATTATCCGAAGCGTCCTCCATAGCCGCTCCAACTGTCCAACGTTCGGCGAGCTTCCTCCGGGTATGACGAGGCATGCTAAAGCATTCGAAATACAAAAAAAATCAACATTCAAGCCTGGGGGCTATCTTATACTAGCCCGTGCAAAAATCAAGGTTCAAAAAATCCCCAATGGCAATACAAGTTTAGCTAGGGACCTCTACGTTGACAAAAAAGTTCTACACCAACGCCTAGGCTATCCATGCCGAAGCAGGTATTCAAGTTCTACACCAACGCCTAGGCTATCCATGCCCAAGCAGGAATTCAAGTTCTACACCAACGCCTAGGTTATCCAAGCCAAAGCAGGTATTCAAGATTCTACAACAACGTCCAGGCTATCCTAGCCTACACTCTTATAATGGACCCGACAAGATCACCAATGGGGTCAATACCTACAAACGCCAAGTACAAAATTCAAAATTCAAAATTTAAATAAAAGTTCAAAATTCTACAAAGTTCCGAAAGTTCAAGTTCAAGTGGCTACCAAAAAAAATTCTTCCTACAAAATTCAAGAAGCCTACTACCATACAAGCATCATATCAACCAAACATTTCAAAGAAAAAAAATTCGAAACTACATGCAATCCTAGAAGTTATTTCATAAACAAAACATGACAAACTTACATGGACAAGGCAAGAACAACAAGATCAAGGGGAGAGTAGTCGACCTTTGAGAGAGAAAGAAAGAAAAACAAGTGAAGTGCTCCTCTAAGGGCACGGCGAGGGGGTATTTATAACCCAGCCCTGCGCCAGGCGCGGACCCCTACATCGGGCGTAGAGCCTCTGCGCATGCGCAGAATAGTGTCCTCGCGGTCCTCCGTGCTAATTGCACGTTCTTTGCTGCTACGGTTTTCTGCACCATGCATCAAACATCAAATCAGGCTACCTTCCGAAAATACTGGTATACATCTGTTTCTCCAACATCAACAAATAAATATTCCAAGAATGCAAAGTCCGAAAAATACAAGAATTCAGGCGTTCGACTCCAAACGGACCTAAGCTCCAGGAAAGTCAGTCGAAGTTTAAAGATCTTAAGAGTCAATAAAAATCTCTACCCCAGCGGATCAACTCTGGGAATTCAAAATTCAAAATTTCAAGCATTATCCTATGGGATGATGACGATACTATTATCCTTTTTAGGTGGTTGGTACAACTCTGTGTGGAAGTCCCGATTACTAAAACACATTCCAAATTCAAAGATCCAAAGTCTAATTCCCGAAACCATTCCCATTACGGAACTCGGTACAAAATTCAATTTCCAAAAATCAATTTCCAAATCCAAACACAACTCGCCCGATGGACCTCTTCATTGGTTTTACAAGGCCTTTTCCAGTCAAAATGACACTAAGCAATCCGAATTCGGGCGCCGACCCACAAAACCGAGCAAGCCGGGCCTCGTCCCGTAAAACCGAATTCGAAAACCCGAAAACGGCTAGTTTTTAGTCGCAAAATCAAAGCCTTAATCATTAAGAAAATGCTACGTGCCAAAGTTCATACATTTCGTACAAAGGTACATTCACAAAAGACAAATACAAGGACGGTGTCATCGTCCTTGCGTTGGCGTTTCCTGTTCCACTTCAGCGGCGCCAGACGCAGGCCTCTACGCTGGGCGCAGTTGTCATTTGGAATTTAGCCATCTAATTTTCTATTTAAACCCTGATTTCCAAGCATTTTAGGGCACCAAATCATAATCAGAACGTCGTAATTTCGAAATTCAATCTCAAAGTACAAAAACCAACTTTCAATCCTCAAATTCCCATACAATTTCAAGCGTTCAAGCAATTGGGAGCTCTAAAAGGAATTCCAACCTAACCCCAACTAGGTAATTCTGAATCCCTACTCAAATCTACCATGTATTCTATTCTCCTACATTTCTAATTAAAAAATCCAATGATGTTACCATTTAGGTTTCATGCCTTTTGGTAACTAGGAAAATCATACAAAGGTGTCATCTTTGGGGAGGTTTCATACTTGAAACCCTCTCCAAATGATTGTCCAAAAACACCATTTCCATTATGCCATGCTAGATTCAATTTTTCTTCCAAAATGATTAGTAAAGTTGACACTTTTGCTCTCAAAAGTGTCACTTACAACAATCACATATTTTTACAAAAATCAACACTTTCTATTATTCAAGTACAAAGTTATGGATTCCATGATGTTTAAGGTTGTTTGTAATCACTTCCTTAAACTAGAATCGTTTTCAAGTTATGGAGCAAATTAAACGTGAGGCCTTTTTATCATTAAAAGGTCTAATCTTTGAGATTCAAGACTCCTAAGTTCAATATTCAAGTTCAATATACAAGATTCATTATTTCAAGTTCAAATTCTATAACCAAAATCTAAGACACTTTTGGATGAGCAACTTGTCCTAAAGTTGATATTTTTAGACTTGAATCCGTGTCGGACGCACTTATTATCAAGTAGTCGTTTGGCGTTCGGATCTCAAATACAATGGTTCAATTTCAATATTGCACCATTTCAATAATGCACTTCAATACCGCAATTTCAATAATGCCTTTCAATATTGCACTTCAATTTCACACCATTATTATTGATATTTCAATTCCGCATTCTTTACTCATCTCACTTGGAGATGATGTGGTTTTGTACGCACTTTCAATAATTCCTTTATTTATTGTGATGTTGCTTTACTTGTTTATTGCTTTCATCACCTCACATGCTAAATCCAACAAAATACAAATTTTCATCACGCTTAACAAAGATAATTTCTTGGACAAAGCGGCCTTAGGTTCCCTCAAATTAACTTTAATGCGAAGTGGTCACAATACAAGTAGAAATTCTATGTGCTAAGTTCAAAGTTCAAACCCACATAGTTTCATGACTAGGGTTATTCGAAAATTCTCTTTGCCATGTACTCGAATCCAAATTTTAAAGCTCATTGAATAAGCATTTCGTTCCCTTGCCCGGATCTCACCCATCCGTTTCTAATTAGATTCAATGCCTTATCCACGAAAGAGTCAACTTTGGCCTTTCCAAACGGGACCCTTAAAATTTTTTGGTGGTGACTCCTTCGAAATCAATATACAAAGCCTCGTAGGGGAAAATAAAAAAAAGAGTTACGAAAAAAAACCCCTACAGCCTTTCCCCTAATCATACTCACAATATGAGTAAGGGTCCTAATACTTGCTTTTAACGCGAGGGTCCGGGGTGGGACCTATTGGACACAGTTCCCTCGAGTTGTGAGTTTGGAAGCATTTTTGTGTACGACTCGCCTACCGAAGTGAATTTTTTATCCCCAATCCACCTTTTGACCCTTTTCGGTTGACAAGAAAATTTATTAACTGTCTTTTGTTTTTTGAAGAGGGAACTCCGTCTCATTAGAGTGGTTAGTTCATTTATCCTTTGATGTTCAACTGCCTCAAGAGTAGGGTGCTCCGAAGTGTTGTAACCTATTCCGCGGATTAGGCAATTGAGATGATCACTTGGACCGTGCTCAAATTGATGAACTTAATTGCTTGTGTTTACCTTCTAAGGCGATGAGGCGAGAAGTAAATTCTTTAAGAGTAATCTTTATTAGATGGATCTGCTCTTGAATGCTACTCATGTTTGGACTGCAAGCTTGAAGAGAGTGGATTTGATGAAAACTTTCTTGAACGATTAGACTTTATGTTGCCGAGCGACCGTTCCTTGAATTATGCGCAAGTTAGGACCCAAGATTAAGTCGTCTAGAAGACATTTGATTTATCCTAAATGAATTGTTTTTGAAAATTATAAAGAAGAAAACTTATTTTAGAAAGTTGGATATGATCACCTAGTTCTTGATTTATGTTGAAAGATTAAGGGATGTTAATGAGTCAAGATTGATGCATTAGTCAAATTGGGTGGCTTAGACTTGGTTAACATACCAGAAGGTTCAGATGACAAGGAGTGCTTGATCATCTGAATGGCAAATTGAGTACTTAGAAGTTTAGGTTGTCAGTTCATAAGGTAGTTTTTTTGTTCTTGACCAAGTATTAGACTCAAGAAATAGGTTGCTCTAAATCTGGACGGTTAGAAATTGGATTATCCTAGTTGTCTCGAGATGTAATCAAAATAACAAATTGAGTAAGTGTCAAACTTGTTTTTTGGGAAATAGTTTTGTGTCTATTAATTAGTCAAGTGAGAGTTATAGTGCTCTCTTGGTCTAGTGTTGACTTTTGTATACTTTTAAGATCTAGGTGATTTGAACGGAATGTGATAATCGCTTTATAAATTAAGAGCGTTAATTTAATAATTTCGAGGTATGGGCTATCTCAATATTCCTTTTAGGTAGTGAATGCTATCTATAAAAGCGTACAAATTATTTGGAATATGTCAACATGCTGTTTCGGACGACTCGGACTCAAAAGTTAGACATGGGCTTGACTTGAAACACAAAAACGGACTTTTATGAAACTACTAGACTGCTACAGCTATAACTTTCAATCAACTATAACTGTTTTGGGCCAAAACTGACCTTGGATGATGGACTAAGGCTAGAACTACGGATTGATAAGTTATGGATCTCATAGTTTTTAGTAAAACTCCTTTTATGACCATTTTAGTGTTTTTATTTTTGGTTATACGGCTTTGACTTAAGTTACGGGATGAGAATTAAGAAAACCATCCTAGGTGTAAGTGGACTCTAGGGGAAAGACTCTAAGTGTGTGTAGACTCTCTATGATGTAATTCTAGGTGAATGATGATTCGATTGGTAGAATTTAACTTGGTTTAGATTTTTTTGGAAACAATTTTGGTTACGACTCTAGGTGGACTTAGGCTAGGTGAACTTAGGCTTTAATAGACATGATGGACTCAAGGGATACCTCACATAAAGGGTGACAAACTCGGCTAGGATTTTTTACTCAGCTTGACTCGTCATTTTCTTCGAATATTATTCACCGAACGAGTAATTTGGTGTAAATCCATTTTTTGACTTATTTTCGAAAACATACTTTTTTCTTTTTCGTAAACTTTTGCTTTTAGTGAACGTCAAAGGTTATTTTAGCATGAACGGTATTATGCCGGACATTAGTGTTATTAGAAGACTAATAAATACTTTACGAATTGATCTTTTTTAATCATATACGTTTAGAAGTCATTGGCAGGAACTGAACCAGGGAGTGCTAGAATAGTCTAACGCTGGTATGAGCAGCGTCAGTTTTTTCTAGCGCGGGCCACTTGTGCGCTGGAAATTTCCAGCTCCTGCAGGTCCTTTTGAGGCTTGTACGTGCAGTTGGATTTTAGTTAGTCGGACTTTCCCGTAGCTTTAATTTTACTGATCTAAGCCCTTTGTTTAAGCATCTGCGCACTCAAACATTCAGCGTTCCGGCACAAAAAGGATGTAATTCGTACGTACTAGCCTTGGGGGTGAATTCATAAATGCTAGTTTGGGTTAGTTTTTCATGAATATACTCGATTAATCTTAATTCCGCGAAAATACCTTTGGCGCAATTTTAAATATGTGTTTTAAGGTGGGTATGTTCAGCCAGACTTATGTAATTCTTAAGGTAGATGCATATTTAGTCTTTTGAGTTAGTCATATGAATATTTAAACTTAATTATTAAACTTCTAAATTTACAGATTTTAATTGCGCGAAATAAGCAAAGATGTGCTTGAATATTGTCGCGTTGGTGTTTGCAGCGCTGTTTCTTTATAGCTCAGTTAGTCAAGCGCTGCTAATTTTTGGCGCTCGACTGGTTTTGCTTTGTTATTTCATGGATGAGTATGCTACAACTTTATAGCGCAAATATGTGTAGCGTTGGGAAATTGTAGCGCTGCCTGGGGGTACGCTGATTATTTCCGATGCATGTTCCCGGGCTGCAGAATGTGTAATTATGATTGTTCGATTCATAGCTTTTATTCGTTTTTTTGACGTTTTAAGCGTTTTTATTAACTTTAGTAATGTTGTTGACCCTAAACTATGTGTCTGGTTAGTTAGTTTCACATAGCACATAAGATTTATACGCGAAACTAACAATAAGCATGGATTCAGATAAGGATGCGCATTTAGTTTTATGCTAAGTCACTAAAGTATGATAGGTTGGGTGTCAAAAGTGTACCAAACCTATCATCAATTCCCCAACAGGCTCCCGTCGAAGTAGCTGGGTTCATGAAAGAATTATATCAAAGACTATCGGGTGTATGCTGGAGTGGCACGTACTGAGAATGGACCTAGGAGATAAACGATTTGATTTGGGTAGGTGTGCTACATTGCGAAAGTGTCGGGTGGCTAACATCTGAAGCGCGTGCACCCTCATGGATGATAGGTGTCCTTATTACCAACTTCCAATATGTAACATGCCAAGGAAGCCAAGATTGGTATGCGATCCTGTCGCAATCGTTCGTCACATTGAACACTCTAGATCGTCCCAACTTAATAAGGAAGTAAATATGGCTTAGTGTTTGAATTATGCCATACAGCTTCATCACCGATGCACTATTTGCACAAGTACTTCAAAATAGTCCCAGTGGACTCGCCACTATGAGGGGGTCGAAAAATAGGACGAGCGTACTTTTCCTAAGAAAATGGCTCTAACGACTTTCCCCTCAGGATGTGGCAATCATATTATAAAGCGGAACTAACTGTGGGCGTTAGCCTCTTTTACTAGTCTTTAGGAGTCGTCATTAAGTTTTACAACTACAATGAAGAAAACTGACAAAACCTGGTTATCATTATATGCCCGAAGGGTGAGCATATTTGATTCACAGCGGCCATAGGTTCCCTTGTGATCTCTGTTACGGAGATCGCTTAACGTACATCTAGCGGAGTAGAGATTGAGAGTTCGGGGGACGTTTACTAATACGGGTAGTGCCCAGCATTAGCCCACGCGGCGGTCCATACTAGTTCAATATGATTACGAAATGGACATGCTTTAGACTACATTACTAATATGAGTTGATTTAAATGCACAGATAATTCACTAAACAACGTCAAAAGAGTGATTCATATGGATTGGTTGGAAGCATGCATTGGTGTCAGTTCAGCTTATCCAAAAAACTGAATTTTGTGTTCACTGTCATGTTACTACTAAGAATGGCTTATTTGATACTATCTTTTCAGCTGTGTATGGTTTGCACTCCGTTGATACTAGAAGACCTATGTGGAGAGAGATCACTACTTTCAGTAGTACTGTTAATTGTCCTTGGCTTGTCATGGGGGATTTCAATGCAGTTTTATTAGCTGCTGATAGGGTTAATGGCAAAGCAGTTACAGAAGGAGAAACTAAGGATTTTTATAGCTATATGGATGCTGCAGGGCTGGCTGAGCTGAAGAGTTGTGGGAGTTACTATTCTTGGAGCAATAAGGGGCAAGGTAACTTGAGAATCTATTCCAGAATAGATAGGGCCATTGCTAATGCATTGTGGCATTCTAAGTTTGTTGATGTTGTGGTGGATTATTTACCTCCAGGAATATCTGATCACTCACCTCTGGTTATGTCTTGTAATATCCAACTGGGAGGAGGGAGTAGACCCTTTAAATGTTTTAACTATATGGCTGATCATGTTATGTTTCTTGATGTGGTTAAAAAGGGATGGGATGTGTCCTGTCCAAGGGGTGGAGCCATGTTCAAGGTTTGGACTAAGCTGAAAGCAGTAAAGCAAGGATTGAAGGAGCTACATCATAAAGATTTTGCTTAGCTTGATGAGAGAATTGAGGGGTTAAGGGCTGATTTGGGTCAAATTCAGATTCAGTTAGCTTCTTGCTCTACTGATAGCAATGTGCAACAAAGTGAGAGGGATTGTAGTGAGACTCTTAAGAAGTTCTTGCATATTCAGGAGAGTGCATATAGACAGAAAGCAAGAATTCAGTGGTTGCAAGTAGGAGATTCTAATTCTAAGTTCTTTTTCAGTGCAATGAAGGAGAGGATAGCTAGGAATAGCACTGATATTTTGTATGATGATACTGGGAAGAAGCTTAGCACTACTCAGGAAATTCAGGAAGAATTTAGCTCTTTCTATAAGAAGTTGATTGGTACTGCAGCTAGCTCCTTGATGGGTGTGGATGTTGGAGTGGTTAGGAAAGGGAAGCAGCTTTCTGCCGCTGATGCAGAAATGTTGGTGGTTCCTATTTCAGATGCAGAAATTGATGCAGCTATCAAAGGTATTGTTATCAATAAAGCCCCTGGGCTTGATGCTTTCAATAGTTTGTTCTTTCTTAAAGCTTGGGAGATTGTGAAAGCAGATGTTTATGAAGCAGTAAGAGAGTTTTTCAGAACTGGAGTGATGTTAAAGCAAGTGAACAACACTTCAGTTACTTTGGTTCCTAAGATTCTGAATGCCTCTTGTGTGAAGGATTTTAGGCCAATTGCTTGCTGCTCAGTTGTTTACAAAATTATCTCCAAAATTCTCACTGCTAGAATGCAAGGTGTTCTCAATCTGGTTTCATCCCTGGTAGATCCATTTCTGATAATATTTTGCTGGCTTGTGATTTGGTGAAGTGCTATTCTAGAAAACATGTATCTCCTAGGTGTATGATTAAGGTGGATCTGAAAAAAGCCTATGATTCCTTAGAATGGCCTTTCTTGAAAACCATGCTGTCAGAGCTAGGATTCCCTATGAAATTTGTGAATTGGGTGATGCAGTGTCTTTATTCTGTTTCTTATTCCATTCTGATAAATGGTTGTCCCACTAAACCAATTCCTGCAAAGAAAGGGTTGAGATAAGGTGATCCCATTTCACCTTATTTGTTTGCTTTGGGTATGGAATATCTGTCAAGGTGTCTTGCTGCTCTTGTTGAAGATACTAACTTCTCTTATCACCCTAGATGAAAAAAGTTGGATCTCACCCATATGATGTTTGCTGATGATTTGTTGATGTTCTCCAGAGCTGATGAGGGTGCTGTGAAAGCTCTTTTTGATGCTTTTACCAAGTTTTCCTTGGCTTCTGGTTTGGAAGCTAATTTGCACAAACGTGAAGTTTACTTGGCAGGTGTTTCTGATCATGTTGCTTCCAATATTGTTACCTCAATTGGGGTTCCTAAGGGATCTTTCCCATTCAGATACTTGGGTGTCCCTCTTACAACTAGGAAGCTCTCCTTCACAGACTGCAAGCCTCTCATTGATAGAACTGTTGCTAGAATCAAGAGCTGGACTTCTAAGTTTCTATCCTATGCAGGTAGGCTGCAACTGGTGAAATCTGTACTCTTTGGTATCCAACTCTACTGGTGTCAGATTTTTGTTATGCCTAAAAAGGTGATGAAGGAGATTCAGAGAATTTGTAGATGTTTCTTGTGGTCTGGTGCTGATGCAGATTCTAGGAAAGCTTCTATCTCTTGCGAGCAATTGTGTTTCCCTAAGAGTTGTGGAGGGTGGAATCTTAAAGATCTAACTGTGTGGAATAAAGCAACAGTTTTGAAGCACTGTTGGGCTTTAGCTTTGAAGCAGGATAGGCTTTGGGTGAGGTGGATTCATGCTTATTATATTCAGCATAGAGACTTATGGACTATGCCAATTCCTAATGGTTTAACTTGATCATTGAGGAAAATTTGGCATAATAGAGAAGTAATTCTGCAGGCAAATGGAGTGGATCAGTTTGTGCAAGCTAGTAAATTCAGAATTCACAAAATGTATAAGTTTCTTCATCCAGTTGGAGCTCAGGTGGGATGGAAGAGATTGATTTGTAATAGCCATGCTAGTCCAAAGAGTACCTTCATTGTGTGGCTAGCAGTGCAGAACAGACTAGCTACAAAAGACAGATTGATAAGATGGCAACTAAGTATTGATGGTATTTGTGGTCTGTGTCAGGTGGAAAATGAAAGCTTGGAGCACCTATTCTTCTCTTGCTCTTATTCTCAGGAGATTTGGAATCAGGTTCTGCTTTCTTTAGGTGTGAATAGAACTGTGTTGCCTTGGCATGAGGAGGTTCAGATTGCAGTGAAGAAAAGCAGAAGCAAACAGAAGCAAGCCTGCAAGTATAGTATAGCTTTCATTGAGTCTGTTTACTGTATTTGGTTGCAAAGAAATGCTAAGGTTTTTAGGGATCATGTTGATCCAATTAAAACTGTTGTTAGCAACATTATGTTTAATGTTGAGTGTAGATGTCAGTAGTAGCTTCTGTGTGCTTTAGCTAGCTTGTGTTGGTTAACTAGGTGCTTTGTTGTGTCTGTTGGACAGTTGGTGTTTTCAGAGTTTGTTAACACTCTGATTACTTGGTAAATAAATCTCATTATTATTTGCCAAAAAAAAGGTGCTTACCAATAATCAGATTTGTCCAGAGAATATCTTATTAGCCGTGAGTAATATAGCAGATTAGGTGAACGGATTTATAAAGGTGATGAAAGCGATAAACAATATTAGGAATGTTATAATATATCTTAAGCTATATTGCGGTTCTCATGAACACTTACCACTCGCATTTACAGAGTCTCCTTTAGTTTTATAACGACCTTTGTACTGACTTTCAGATCCTTATCTTTCCTTTAATTCTGGCAGAGTTTCCCCTTAGAGTCTCCTTTAGTAATTGGGACGATTTTAATGTATATACAAACAGAGATCTTCTTAACAATGAGTTAATACGGTTGAACTATTACGAATACGGGACGGGACTTCAGCAGGGCTTTTAGAATATAAGAAAGAGAAGAGAGAATTCAGAATATCAAAGGAGTGAGACCGAATTTTGATGATTCAAATTGGGGTGTAGAAGGCCTGTATTTAAAGTGTAGGCAGTAGAAATAAGATAAACATCTAAAGTGTTCGAGTTTTTGTGAAAAACAAATGGCAGCGCCAGAAAAATATGGCGCTGGCCTGTTATGCGCTAGAATATTGTAGCGCTAAGTTGTGATGTACCAGATATGATAAAATTATACGTGTAAACGTATTAGATAAGGACTGAAACAATACAAGCGCTAGAAATTTCTAGTGCATGTCTGCCAGCGCTAGCGCAGGCAGATCTGCTCCGCGGATT
Source organism: Spinacia oleracea (assembly GCF_020520425.1). Lineage (NCBI taxonomy): Eukaryota > Viridiplantae > Streptophyta > Magnoliopsida > Caryophyllales > Amaranthaceae > Spinacia > Spinacia oleracea. The sequence continues at coordinate 60,221,787 of NC_079488.1, read as the reverse complement.
CCAAAAACTTTAATCTTTAACAGCTCATAACTTCTTCTTACAAACTAGGATTCTTGTAAATAATATCTTGTTGAAAAGTTACGGAATCCGGCTTTTCAATGCCCCCGATCTTGTATCAGTGGGCGTCGTAAATCTCGAGATATGGCCCAAATAGTGGAGGTCGGTCCGTTTTGGAAAAGCCCAAGTAAAAGCCTTATAACTTATTCGTTTTAAATCAGATTTGGGCTTATGATAAGTCTATGGAAAGATTATTCCAAGGCCTATACAATCATGTGATGTGCATGATCCAAATCATGATTAATAGGATATACTTTGACTTTGTAAGGACGTATCATTTGGTAAATGACCTAACTTAGCGTATTCTAGGCGCTCATAAGCGTGTTTCAGTAACTTGGTTAACATTTACATGTATTGTTCCCAAGAAGTATGAGTTCGGTAATTTGAGCTATGTTATTCTAGAGCCCAAAGGCAAGTACTAGAATATTGTGGCGCGTACAAGTGTGCTGCAATGGGGTCAACTATATTCAATCTTTCTATCGATGCAGCCACATTAAGCCGTATCGGGAAGCGAATGCGACTAAGTACGTGTCTATTTATTTTAGGATGCTTTCTATTTATGGAAGTTATTATATTTAACAGGTTCTCCTACGGATGGTCTCTTCAGTCAGTCAAGGATCGTTCTTCCGCTAATCAGAGTTCTTTGTTGACGAGTGGATTATAGTTTCATCATTCAACTCACCGATCCGGGCCTAGGGGACAAATGTAGGGGTCTACAAAGCCCAATCCCAAGCCCAAATAAGCTAAGAAAATAATATTTAAAATAAATAAAAAAATCCACAATTAGTGCGTTTTAGGTTGTAAGCCCAATCAGTAGATTAAAATACACTAACATTTGTTTTGTAGGTTGTATTTGATTTAATCATTGGTTCATCATATTATCATGTTGCATTATTGTTTATGTGCATTATCACCTTTATTTTGCTAATTTAAGACTTGTTAAATACATCATGATTAATAAGATAAGCTTTTAATTTTGTTTCTAGGTTTTTCTTAATTGAATTCTAAATTAGAGTGATCACCATATTTTGTTTATATGCTAAATGAACCAATTTAGTTCTTTAATATTATTAATGTTTGTACGATAATCGAATGGTATACTGAATATTGATAAACGGGATAAAGGTTGACTTATTCTTATCAAATATTTCCATTTTACTTCAAAAAAACTAAAATAAAAGAAATTATCTTTGTTATATAAGTGAAGAGCTGGGGTGTTTGTGTAAATTCACTTTTGGTGTCCCCCGAGGATTTTACTAAACTACCCTATGCGTTTTTTAAGCATAATTATTAATTTTCAACACTGAAATTTTAACAAAGAAGGAAAATTTAATCTACAAACTGAATCGGCGTACTGTAAACCAAAAAAAACATTAATATCATGGCTAAATCAATTAACTTGGTTTCCTAAATCAATTGACTTGATTGTCTAATATTAAATAACCATAAATATAAGATATCTATGGCTAAATATGATAGAGAGATTAATATACAAAATCTGCATATAATCTATCAGTCAAATTGAATTTGAAAAGGGTCGTAAGACAAATAGTCGAAAAATTAAAGCTTCATGCATGATTTTACAAAATTTTATTTTACAATTCCCATTTGATATGGTGAGAGTTTCTAATATTGTACTTCGTATTTGGTTGTAAAAAAAAACGTAAAAAATTGTATATGGTTCATTTATTTATATATTGGGGTTGATCATGGTTAATCTCACTGCTAATTTTTCTTTCTTTTCGATGGCAGCCGTCCCTCATGTCGTTCATAATCAAGAAGAAACTCGCAAAGAAGATGAGGCAGAATCGCCCGTCCTGTACCAGATGTGTATGCTAACCGACAACAACATCAGGTATAATTTCTCCGTTAATTAGTCTTTTTTTTCTTCTGATTCTTATTAGTTGATTTGTGTGAATATTTACTCATTTGTTGATTTTATTTTAAAATTTGAAGGTACAATACGAAGCGCAAGCATTAGCGTCGTACAAAGATCGGGTTTTGAGGTGTTTTCCAATTTCTAGAGTATTTTGTTATCAATTTCAGTAGTAGTATTTTGTTTTTTCTAATTCAAATTTTTCTTGCTAATTTGTTAACACATATTCTTTAGTTTTCAATTTTTTCTTGATAACTTGCTAAACCCTAAAAGAATCTTTATAATTGAAATGGTTAATGTAAAGGTTGAATATTTTCTTAAATTTTATTTAAATAATGTGTTTTTTAGGGGAATTTCTGATGAAGAAGGAAGAAGATGGTGGTGGCAAGAGCTCATTAATGGAGGTAGTACAATTAAAGATAGATGTAGATTAGGGAAGATATCATTGCTTTGCAGATCCTTCGACGCCGCTAACTTGAAGTCGATGTTAGAATAGATATTATGATGCAGGAACAAATCATGGGTATGAGGCGTTTTTATAGGGATTCTAATTATGTTGATCATTGGAAGTACATTTTTCAATATTTTTGCATTTTCATAAAGTCGAGCAGGTAAGATTTGGGCTTAACACTTGAACAGAAATATAATGGCATGTCAAACACCTTGACCCAGTTGGCAATACCTTTATGTAAATGCCTGCATAACATTAATCCGTATAAGTTATATGATATTTGGTTGTCACTCACTTATTAAGCTAATTTTGGTTTGATGGTAAAGATTTTATAAGTTTATTTTCTAATAAGGGCGCATTAGAGGTGATACGAAGTAAGAGAGATACGAAGTACTATTGTATTATAGAATAGAGATGATATGTACTCTCGCACGCATCTCGTTTATATAAGACTAGTGTAATTTGTTACAATAAATCAGGGTAATCCATAGCTAAGCGTTGAATGGTTTTCCTTTAAAAATATATCATTTTAATTTAACTTGACCCCGTAAGACTTATCGAGAAACTCTAAATCTCAAGTGGCATATGGACACAAGTAACTCGTATTGCTGTCGATTAATTTAATATAATACTGAGACTAGTGTGATATTGGTATAACAATCATTCCTAAGAAGTACAAATACAAGTCATTTACATTACTGGTACTGACATATTATGTGTGGTACTAGAATTGATTATATTTGGATCAGTTGTTTCCTTATGAACATAAACCACTTGGTGTTTATCATTCCTCAAGAATACTTATCATTGGATATGAGTATGTATGACTCATCACAAATGCACCTGACTCGTACACATATCAAGCGCCTGAATTGCTACCTCCGGGAGAATTTACAAGAGCGTGGATGAAAAAAAAAAAATACTATATGGGATGTGGTAGAATATATTAGATGCATTAGGGAGTATGGTGCACTCATATTTTTCCTTTACTTATGTGGAGAAAATACTAGAGGAATAATCCATGAAAATAAAATTGAAAATAACTGAATGCACGGTGCATATTGGTGCACCTAATAATATACTGTTGGAAATCCTTGTGAGAATACAAAAGAAAATGAGTGGGAAATGGGAAAATGTGGGAATATGGAAAGTCCCACATGGCAAAAACACAAACCACATTCAATGTTTATATTTGGGGACTTGAGGGAATCATTTGTTTAAGAAAGCATGTGAGTGGCATGGGTGGACACATAACACACACGTGCGCGCGTGCACGGGCTCGGCCGGGCCATGGGCCATGGGCCTTGGGCATTGGTACTTGGTACTTGGAGAATGCGGTTCGCGGGCGTGGGGTGGGTTTTGTGGTCCGGGTCTTTCTTTTTGGTCAGTGGTGGGTTTAATTAATTCTAACGGGCAGAAAGAATTAATCAAACCACTAATCCCGTAACTGTCCCATTAGCCGTTTTAACTACCCATTCATTACCCAAAAAACGTGGTAACCTCCCACTACTCCACTACTAGCCGTTTATGGCTGTTGCAGCTCCCCTATAAATATACCACTTATGTTTTCCATAAACACACAATTTACATAAACAATTCTCATTATTCTCTCTCAAATTCTAAACATTGTTCTCGTTTTTCTGGGCAAATATTCTGGTCCTCAAACGAGGCTTGTGAGTGCACACAAACCTTGGTGTCGTGTTAACCCTGGAGGGAAACCGCAAGTGATCTACTACATCGGAGGTAGCGCGGAATTCTCTTTCAGAGCAGTGGTTCGGCCACGGCGCGACAAGTGTTCAGTTCGTACATACGTATTATCCGGCTATGTTGTTGCAATTATTTTTTTAGCTAACAATCTAAAATACAATTATTCTGTTATGGCTATGATTATGAATTCGAAATTTCTCATTCCTGATATGTCGAAACTGGAACCTCTTGATGGGAAAAATTATAAACGTTGGGCTGTTAAGATGAGATTTTATTTGGAACAAATTTATGTTGCGTATGTTATTTCTAATGTTGTGAAACCTGATGATGATGATGAATTGCATGATTTTGAGGTTAAGTTTTCTAAGGATGATAGAACCTGTAAGGGAATGTTGTTGCATCATATGTCTAATGCTTTGCTTGATATATGGGCTATAATAATGCTAGGGATATTTGGGATGGTTTAGATAAAAATTATGGAACTAATGATGCTAGTACTAAACGTTATTTGTTAGTAAGTGGTTAGGCTTTCAAGTTAAGGATGATAAACCTATTATTGATCAGATTCATGCCTATGAGAATATTTGCATTGCTACGGTTGCTGAGGGTTTGAACATTTGTGATATCACTCTTGCTATTGTTTTAATAGAGAAACTTCCACCCTCATTGAAGGATTTTAGAAACCAGTTAATGCATAAGAAGAAAGACCTTACCCGGCCTAGAGGAACTCGTAGGTCACCTAAAGATTGAGGAGGAGAACTGTATTAAGGATAGGGGTCAATCTGTATTTTCTGGTTCTTCTAAGCTAATCTGGTTGAACCTAAGGGCAAATTCTATTCTGATAAGTTTAAGGGGAAGGGCAGTCAGTTCAAGCCTCAAGGGAAAACACAGAAGTATAAGTTTAAGGGAAACTGTTTGAATGTGGGAAAGCTGGTCACATGTCCAGGGATTGCAGGGCAAGAAAAAGCCAGATCAAAATCAAGCCCACCTTGTTGAAGTCGTTGTTGATCCTAACAATTTTGTTGCTGTTGTTTCAGAAGCTAACCTGACAGGTGATGTTGCTGAATGAATCGTTGATACAGGAGCAACCAGACACATTTGCACCAACAAATAAATGTTCACCTCCTATGACAAGATTGATGGGTAACTCTGCTTCTGCAACTGTCCAAGGCAAATGGAAGATCATTCTCACTCTCACTTCTGGAAAAACTCTTACTTTGACTAATGTTTTACATGTTCTAGAAATGCGTAGGAACTTAATATCTGGTAGTTTACTTATGGAAGCTGGCTTGAAGCTGTCTTTTGATTCTGATAGGCTAGTTATTACCCACAATGGGGAATTTGTGGGAAAGGGCTTTTGTAATGGGGGGTTGTTTACTCTTGATGTTTCCGTTGAAGTTATGAATAAAAAAAGCTAGTACTTCTTCTGCTTATATTGCTGAGTCTATTGATTTACGGCATGCTAGATTGGGTCAGTTAATATTGCTTCAATTAAAAGACTTAAACACTTGAACATGATTCCAAGCTTTTCTAAAACTGATTTTGCAAAATGTGAAGTATGTGTTGAAGCAAAATTTGCAAAGAAACCCTTTAAATCAATAGATAGGCAGACATAAGTACTAGAACTTGTTCATAGTGACTTGGGGGATTTTAAAAACTATGAGAGCATGGGTGGTAAAAGATATTACATTACTTTTGTTGATGACTGCTCTAGATTTACCATGGTTTATCTTCTCAGGTCAAAGGATGAGGCCGAGGAGATGTTCCTCAAGTACAAGGCTGAAGTTGAAAATCAGTTAGACAGGAAAATCAAGAGACTTAGGAGTGATAGGGGCGGTGAGTATGACCCTAACACTATTAAGGCGTTTTGTGAACTGAATGGCATAGTTCGCGAAACAACAGCTCCTTACACACCCGAACAAAACGGAATTTCTGAAAGAACAAATAGAACTTTAAAAAATATGATGAATTCAATGCTTATTAGTTCTGGGCTTCCTGATAATATGTGGAGGGAAGCTATTCTTTCTGTTTGTCATGTTTTGAACAGGGTGCCTCACAAGAAGTTGGACAAGACTCCATAAGAGCTATGGAAAGGTCGAGCTCCAAGCCTGAAATACTTGAAAGTGTGGGGGTGCCTAGTAAAGGTTGCCCTAGCCAGCTTCAAAAGGGACAAGATTGGTCCCAAAACGGTTGATTCTATCTTTATTGGTTATGCTTATCAAAGTGCTGCCTATCGTTTTCTAGTTAAGGGTGCTAACAACTCTTATGCAAGTGGTAACATTATTGAAGCAAGAGATGCTGAGTTTTTTGAAAACACTTTTCCTTTAAAGATCTCTTGCATTAGTAATGATGTACCATCTTCTAGAACTTCTAATATTTTACCCATTGCTCCATCTTCCACTACTAATAATGAGTCTGATTTAGAGCCAAGGAGAAGCAAAAGGGCAAGAAAGGAAACAAGTTATGGTGATGATTTCGTTACTGCTTTTCTAACCGAACCTCTCTTAATCACTGATGATTTTGTGTATGTTTTTTTTAAGAAGACGACCCTAGAACCTATGAAGAGGCAATGAGGTCAGTTGATGCAATATTTTGGAAAGAGGCTATTGATAGCGAGCTTCAGTCAATCCTAAGTAATAATACTTGGGAATTGGTTGATCTGCCTAGAGGTTGCAAGCCCATCACCTATAAGTGGATCTTTAGGAAAAAGTTGAAATCATGTGGATCCATTGACAAGTATAAGGCCATGATTGTGGTAAGGTGTTTCACTCAAAAAATATGGCATTGATTATTTTGATACATACTCCCCTGTAACTAAAATTGTAACCATTAGAACCTTAATTGCTCTTGCATGCATTCATGATCTTGTTGTGCATCAAATGGATGTGAAAACTGCATTTTTGAATGGTGATTTAGATGAAGAGATTTATATGGTTCAACCTGAAGGTTTTGTTGTTCCAGGTCAAGAAAAGAAAGTTTGTAAACTGGTCAAGTCATTGTTGGGCTTAAGCAAGCCCCTAAGAAGTGGCATGACAAGTTTGACAAGACAATGACTGGTAATGGCTATCATGTAAATGAAGGTGACTCTTGCGTTTATTACAAACATGATTCTTTTGGTTGTGTGATTATCTGTCTTTATGTGGATGATATGCTAATTTTTGGTACTGATTTGGATCGAGTGAATGAAACAAAAGAACTTTTGAGTTCAAATTTTGAAATGAAAGACGTGGGTGAGGCAGATGTGATTTCGGGAGTAAAAATTATTAGAACTCCAAATGGAATTTGTCTCAGTCAAGCTCACTATGTTGAAAAACTTCTTAAAAAGTTTGATTCATTCGATGTCGATCCAATCAAGACCCCCTATGATATAAGCATCCATTTAAAGAAAAACAAAGGTGATCCTGTTTGTCAATCTGAGTATGCTAAAATTATTGGTAGTGTTATGTTTCTCATGAACTATACTAGACCTGATATTTCCTATTCTATAAGTAGATTGAGCAGGTACACTTATAACCTAAGCAATGAGAATTAGGGTTCTTTGAGGCGATTTCTTAGGTACCTAAGTGGTACCATGGATTGGGGATTGCACTACTCCAAGTTTCCAGGATCATTGGAGGGATTTTGTGATGCCAACTGGGTATCCGGAAATGATGAAGTCAACTCCACTAGTGGTTATGTCTTCACCCTAGGGGTGGAGCTGTTTCTTGGAAATCCTGTAAGCAATCTTGTAGTGCTATATCTACTATGGAATCTGAGTTTATTGCTCTTGAATTGGCAGGTCATGAGGCAGAATGGTTCAGGAACGTGCTTGCAGATATTCCACTGTGGGGGAAGCCAGCTCCTTCAGTTGCACTTCATTGTGATTCACAATCTGCTATTGCCGTGGCAAACAACCAAGCCTACAATGGGAAGAAAAGACACATTCGTTTGAGGCGCAAGGCTGTCAAAGAATTGCTGTCAAGTGGAGTGATATCACTGGACTATGTAAAGTCTGAAAAGAACATCGCGGATCCGTTAACGAAAGGCCTATGTAAGAAACTAGTTTTGGAAACGTCGGAGGGGATGGGCTTGAGGCCCATTGGATGAATTGTAGGTAATGAACTCCTACTCACTATGAGTTCAAAGGGGAACATTATGTAATAATTCAGAAGCACAAATTTTTGTTTTTGTCCATCCCTTAGATGTTTATGATGTGCTTGCTATTATTGAACGAGGTTGAGCATACGACTCTTAATGAACCCATATCCATATTTTTGGTGGTGTGATGTAGCTCACACTTGATGGGATTCACCTACTAAGGTGTGGAAGTGAGGCCGCTTCCTATGAGAATTGCATGGGCTATGAGCATCCAGGTTATGGACGTATGGCCAGTATAATGCGTCACTTTTATTGGCGGAGATTTATAATATTATACATGTTCAATTATGTGCTTTGAGTAATGAGTTTCTAACCTCCTATTAAGTTCAAAACGAAAGTCACTTGGTAGGAAAGAGATTCTAGCTCGAATGTCACTAAGTGTTAATTCAAGTCGCAAGACATTGACACTAATTTAGTTGTTTGTTTTGCCCAGAAATTCAATTCTTTTATTTCTTTCTTTTTTCATCTCATCTTCGGGCCTTTGGGGGACTGTTGGAAATACTAGTGAGAATACAAAAGAAAATGAGTGGGAAATGGGAATATGGAAAGTCCCACATGGGAAAAACACAAACCACATTAAAAGTTTATATTTGGGGAATTGAGGGAATCATTTGTTTAAGAAAGCATGTGAGTGGCATGGGTGGACACATAACACACACACACGCGGGTCGGGCCGTGGCCGTGGGCCATGGGCCTTGGTACTTGGTACTTGGTACATGGCGAATGCGGTTCGCGGGCGTGGGGTGGGTTTTGTGGTCCGGGTCTTTCTTTTTGGTCAGTGGTGGGTTTAATTTATTCTAACGGGAAAAAAGAATTAATCAAACCACTAATCCCGTAACTGTCCCATTAACTCCACTAAATGCCGTTTTAACTACCCATTAATTACCCAGTAAGCGGTTCGCGGGCGTGGGTTGGTTTTGTGGTCCGGGTCTTTCTTTTTGGTCAATGGTGGGTTTAATTAATTCTAACGGGCAAAAAGAATTAATTAAACCACTAATCCCGTAACTATCCCATTAAGTCCACTGAATGCCGTTTTAACTACCATTAATTACCCAGTAAACGTGGTAACCTCCCACTACTACACTACTAGCCGTTTATGGCTGTTGCAGCTCCCCTATAAAGACATCACTTCTGTTTTCCATAAACACATAATTTACAGAAACAATTCTCAGTATTCTCTCTCAAATTCTAAACGTTGTTCTCGTTTCTCTGGGCAAATATTCTGGTCTCCAACCGAGGCTTGTGAGTGCACACAAACCTTGGTGTCGTGTTAACCCTGGAGGGCAACCGCAAGTGATCTACTGCTTCGGAGGTGGCGCGAAATTGTCTTTTAGAGCAGTGGTTCGGCCACAGCGCGACAAGTGTTCTGTTCGTACATACGTATGGTGCGTTCTGTTTAACTTATTTGACCTGAACTTATCTCAACTTATCTGAACTTATGTGAACTTATCTGAACTTATTGGAACTTATCTGAACTTATCTGAACTTATTGGAACTTATTGAAACTTTTAATAGTAGTAGTAGTAGTAGTAATAATAATAATAATAATAATAATAATAATAATAATAATAATAATAATAATAATAATAATAATAATAATAATAATAATAATAATAATAATAATAATTAAATTATAAATTAAAATAATTATAATAAATATTATTATTATAATAATAATAAATAAAAATAATTAAAATTAAAATTAAATTAAATGAAAATAATAATAATGATTAATATTAATAACAATAAAATAAATTATTAAATAAATAAAATAAAAATAATAATAATAAATAATAATAAATAATAAATAATAAACAATAATAATAAAATAATAATAATGATAATAATAATAATAAATAATAATTATTATTATTAATAATTAATTAATAATATATATATAAAATAATTAATAATAATAAATAACGTTTTCAGATTTTTACGGGTACGGGTTGAAACGGGTTCGGATTTTAACGGGTTTAGGATTTAACGGGTATGGGTTGAAACGGGTTTGGGTTTTAACAGATCCTGGATTAAATTGGAACGGGTTGAAACGGTTTCGGGTATTAACGGGTGCGGGTTTAAACGGGAACGAGTTGAAAAGGGGTTGGGTTTAAGCGGATTTGAGAATCATATCGGTCATCTTCATGTCAGATCGGGTAAATCGGGTTTGAATGTAATGGGTCAATTTTCACCGAATTTGGGTTCTTATCGGTTCGGGTTATTTATGATCATAATAGTAATATATTGAAGGAAATAGTGCCCTTGGTCCAAGTATGCATATAATATTAAGTCTAATAAATGCGGTTCAGTATTAATTAACAAGTTAATAATTCAGTGAGATCAAGTGAGCTGAATGCCTAGCTAGAGGCCGCTTCAGTTCAAAAGGAATTAATGATATTAATCCACAGCTTACTCTTGACTGAACCCGTAGGGTCACACAAATAGTACGTAAACGGATCAAGTACTTAATGGCATTAAATACTCCATCTATGGATATTCGGAATCGACGGATCTTGGTTCCAGTGGGAGATGAGATCGTCAAAGGCAAGTAAATGAATACTCCGGAAACGATGATATTGCCGGAAACGGAAATATGGATCGTATCGGAAATATAAATATTATCCAAGTCGTAGATTTTGCCAGAAACGGAATCATGGTACGTATCGGAAAATATTAATGGAAATGGAAATATTGCCGGATTCGAAAATATTGTCGGAAACGGAAATATTGTCTGAATCGGAATCGGAAAATAATTCCGGAAACGGAAATATTAAATATTTGTTCGAAACGGAAATTAATTCCGGAATCGGAAATGTTAAATATTGTTCGTATCGGAAATGAATTCTGGAATCGGGAAATTAATCGGAAGCGCGTCGTACGAATTAGCATCGGACGAGCTTGCTAGACGAAGGCCCAGCACGAAGCCGGGCCATCGCCCAGCAAGCCAGTGCGCCACAACGCACCAGCCAAGGCTGCGCCAGGCCCGCCGCAAGGCAGGCCCAGCGCGCGCCAAGGTTGCGGCAGCGTGTGGGCCTCGTGGCAATGGGCTGCGAGTGCTCGAGGGCTGCGCGCGCGCGCATGGCGCCCCTCGTGGGCTGCTATGCGTGCGTGTGAGTGTTTGTGTTCATATACGAATCCTAAAGCTATCAGGATTCGATATATGATTAAATTCCTAATCCTAAAAGGATAAAGTAATTAAATAAGAGTTCTACTAGGATTCTAGTTTAATTAATTCGTATCCTAGTAGGATTCCAGTTCCTTTTCCATACCTCTATAAATAGGTGCCTAGGGTCATAATTTATAGATACAATTGAAGTATTCAAAAGGTAAGATTTTGAAGAAAAAAAATCAGCCATACACTTGCACCTAATAGCCGAAATTCCTAAGCAACCTTAAGGGCGATTCTAGTTGGTCAAACTTAAGGCGGATCCGGACGTGCTGTGGACTATCTATGGAGGGACGACACTTGGAGTCCTAAAGACTTGTTCTTGTTCGGTTCGGGCGCAGCTAGGGAGGGCACGCAACAAAGTGTATGCATCTAAACTATGCTAAATGATTATGTGTAAATAATATTCTTTCCTGGCTTTATGGTTTTTCCGCATGATTTATGTTTTGTCATATGAATCATAACCTAACAGTGGTATCACGAGCCTCTTATTATTTTCATAATCTAAATTGCATAAACATGGTTAAATTTTACAAATTTGCAAAGAATCAAAAGGGGTGATTAATTTTCGTAATTGTTAATTAATTGCAAATTGCGTTTATTTAATTATATGTACGCAGTTTTTCGGCAGTTTCTTCGTTACTCATCCAAATCGAGTGATTTTTGTGTCAATTCCGCATGTAAAAGGCATTCTAAATTTTTGACAAAAACAATATTTTTCGGCCGAACCCAGAATTCCCAAATTCGAAGCCTAACTATGACTTTTCGGAGGTTTTAGTTTTTTGAACGCAAAAGTTTGTAAATTTAAGATGTTAAATTAAATATTTGCGATTCTTGTTGATAAATCTTGAATTTTTGATTGACCTACAGTATATGTTTAACAAGTTTGAATGCCTAGCCTTGTTAATTATACAACCTAATTTGTAACTATGATTAATTTGTTGAAATTCGAATAATTTAGAATTAATTTGATTTTCATAATTAATTAATAATTTAATTAGGCACCAATGATTAAAAACCACCATAAAAATTGTTAATTTGTGTTAAATTTTAAATTTTTATGACCTGGATTTGAATCCATGTTAATCGGAAATTAATTGATTAATAAATTTTCGATTTTTCGCCCTAAAATTATGAAATTAATATGATTTATTAATTTGTGATTAATTTTGGATATAAAAGTTTTAATTTTTATGCAATTCGCTCATAAAACTTGCACGCACAAAGCAATGGACGCTACGTGTTACCCTTAAGGGGTGTTGTATAGTGCGGGCATGCGACGACGAGCAAGGGAGCTCGTCGCCCATGCGGTACGAATGCAGCGAGCAAGGCGAGTAGCACGCGAGCACAAGGCAGCAGCCCTGCCTTGCGTCGAGTGCTGCGATGATGCATGGGCGGATGGGCGAAGAAGCAAGGCCAGCGAGAATGGCAGGCGCGCGCGCGGCCAGCGAGGGGTGCCTCGCAGCACGAGCGCTGCCTCGCCCAGCCTCGCCAAGCAACTGCTGCGCTACGAAGCAGTGAGCGATGCTGCGCGCAAGCGTGGCTCGGCTTGCTACGTTTGCGCGTGGCAGCTGCTCGTGCCTTGTTATGCGATCACTCGTGAGGGGCGATGCTGCCTCAAGGACTCGACGGGGCATGGGCGCAAGCCCATGGCCTCGTCTTGACCCGATTGATGCGTTTTGAATTTAATTTTTTAATTTTCAGTTCGAAAACGATTTTAATTAATTTTAAAATTCGTAATTTAAATTGTTTCCTTGGATTTTATTTTTGAATATTATAATTATTATAATAAAATTTTATTTATACTAATTATTTTACTAAAATTAAATCTTGAATTAATTTAAATTCGTTTAATTCAACTGAAATAAATTAAATTAATGGATTCGATTATAAATTTATATGAGCTTTAAATTTTAATTAAATTTGTATGTTTCCGGTTAGACTAGAAATACATTTTTATTTTTAAAATTAGTGAAGCATATGAATTTATTGGTTTAAGTGGGAGCATTTTTAGTCATAAACTCTTGATTAGGTCTACAAATCCTTTAAGGTTAAAAAACTTGATTATAATTAATAAGGACTGAATAATTGGTAGATTATTGGTGCCCGTAATTAATTGCTGCAAATATTTATGTGATGCATAACGTGTTTTACTAACCAGCTATGTGGGCCATTCATGATAATGAATGGGTGAATGGTATATATTGTATATGTACTGTTTTGCAGGTTATGGAGTGACTAGTATGGCCCAAATAGGATAGAAAATATGGTATGCGTACCATTAATTTGAATGTAATTGGTCTAAAGCACCAAATTTGTTTTTCAATTAAAATATGGTCTGCGAACCATCAAATAGTTGTAATTAGTTTAATTATAGCTTATCCTGTTTGAAGAAAATGGCGCCTCCTACGGAGATTTTCAAGACGGACTTTGAAGTTGAAGCTTCAAGATGAAGTCGGGCCATACTAGATTACATTTATCTTATGCATGTTTTAAGTTATTTATTGCTTTTAAATATGTCTTAAATATGCATGAGATCGAAGCTTGATTATGTTGCATGATTAAGGATTTTAGTTCACTTAAAATCTAACCAACATAGTAAGAGCCTTAAGTTCCAAACTTAAAAATTGAGTTAAAAGGTGCCATGCCAAAATAACACTTACTTGGATATCCTTTTTTCATCGATCTTAGTAATAGTTTTCCGCCATAGCGAGGTGTTACTTATCGATACTAAAGGGGTAAGGTACACAAATAATTGTGAGTACATGTTAGTTTTGGTGAAACTCAACGATATAAGTAAGGAGTCCTTTTATGTCGTGGCAAAATCGATAGGTTTACCTAATAAGTTCTTAGACGTACCTATCAACCAAGAGTAGTTTCTAGACTATTAGCAAAAGGCTTTTGCTTACCTAAAATGTTTTAGAATTGAGTCAAAATACATAATGTGCTTAATTCTTCAATGGTTTTAGGGTCTTGGAATCATTTTATTCACACCTGCCGGAACAATAAAATCGAATAAAATGCTAATAACTTGTTTAAATTGCATGATTGCTTTAATTTTCAAGTTATTACTCATGATAAATGTTTAGACTTTGCATGCTTCATTGTATGTTTTAATTATTGTTTATAATTAAATATCTTGCACTGCAATAAATCTTTTTAGAAAGGTAACAGTAAATTTCCTCGATTGGTAGTGAATCTAAGAACGATTCACGGAAATAAGAGAAAATGAGCAATTTAAAATGTACGTTTCTTTTAGCGACTTTTATGGTTGTTTTCGAGTATCAAAGTCGAATGGCGAACCGATTGGTGCTTGTGAATTCAAAATACAATGTAGTTTTGAGTTCATAAAGCATTGAGTTTAAACGCTCAGCTTTACCAATGGTTAACAACCTAAAATCATTTTCCATTTAATTCTCGAATGAGTCTAGTCCCTAGACATTCGAATAGATCGATGCTTAGAGAACTTTAGAAGCTTCTGGTAAAATCATCTAGTTGAAACAAAATATTCAACATAAATGGTAAAGAACCTTGTTGGTGACATTGGACATGTCTAAACAAGGTATGAAAGTCAAATCTAGAGAAATCAATTCTTAAGACTATAAGAAAGGGTACAAGAAATAGGAAAACAAGGAACAAATGAAAGAAATTTTACGATTTCGTTTCTACCTATAAGTTTATGTTTAAAGAGAAGTGACCTAGCAATCAAACTTCCTTGGTATCATATACCGCTTGAGGTTCTTACTTCGGTAATAACTCAAACAATGGAAGCTAGGCTACACTAATGGCCTACAAGTGGGAAATGAAGCATGGCAATGCTACATTAGTTGTAGGGTCATCTAGTTTGTTTTAAGTCCTTTCAAAGGCTGGAACTTAATGGCTATTTTGTTCCATAATCAGCATACCTAAATTTCTGTTTCAAACACAGAAAGACTCACATTCAGAAGAACAAAAACAATGTTTGTTTGTTTATTTGAATGAAATGGTCATTTACGGGTTGAGTCAATATGCTTGATTAAAAACAACTCTTTAACAATAAAAACTTTACTAGGTTCAAATCAAACCCATGATTTGAGTTCCACTAATCTTTGGCATTGTTGCTTAGACAATATCAACAAGTTAACATTCATATGCTCTATTTTGATGGACTTTTGAAAGTTGATTGATTTCTAGATCAATTCAAGACAAGCTAGTCTTACTTGTTGAAAGTAACAAAAGATATGAACTATTGTTAGAACGCCTAGACGATAGAGTTCAAAGCTAAAGAAAGGTTTTATGACTTTATTATTTCACACAGGTTTGAGTGAATATAGGTTTATTTACTCAATGTGATATAAGTTTGAATCTGTTTGGCTAGTTCAAAGATTCAGAAGTATAAATCCCACTTGGCAAGAAATCATAAAGATCTAGGTTAGATCATGTTGATGATTACTTAAGTCAAGAATGATCATCAATGATTGTGTTTAATAAAATTCACAATCTAGCTCCATAAGATATGTCATATCTAAGTTGGAATGATCGAAGTCGATTAGTACTTGATTCGATCAATGATGGATCATAAAGACTTTTCCTATAATTTCTAAAACAAAATGCTCAACTACCACCAAACTAAACCAAATTCGTCAAAGCTATTGAAAAGTAATTTCAGAATATCTTTTCATAATATATCTTAAGAGTTGCTAAACTCAGTGGGAGCTTAGCGTTTGTTAATTCAACAAACTAAGGCCCAAGTATAGATATATGTTTCATTGTGATTTATTCAAATGAGACACATGGGTATTGTTTCTACCACGAATTTTTGAGAACATAATGTTTGTTTGCTCGAAATAAATGTCCTTTTGGAGATTCGTTTCCAAAATGACAAGTGGGAGAAAATAGACCTCGATAGTCTTCAAGGTGAACAACAAACATAAACGGACATTCCGGAGGCTTTTCGAAGTTCTTCAGAAAATCCTAACACTTATTCTTAAGGACTTTAGAAGTGGCTTTAAAGAATAGACATCTCTTAGAAGACTTTACAAGTGCTTCAAGGAGAACAGAATATTCAAAGGACTTTCAAGTGGCTATTGTTATTCTATTGTTTGATATTCTATACCCAAGTAGGCATAGAATTCAAGTCACTGAAACTATGAGATTCTTTTATTAGATAGTGAAGAAACATGGAGTTCAGGTCACTGAAGCTATGGGATTCTTCTATTAGATAGTGAAGAAACCTACAACTTGCAGTCAAACTATTATCATGTAGATTAATGAGTTTGTGACCTGTAAGAAAGCTATGACGAAACCCAGATTCCCTAAAAATGGTTAGAGGCCATATATAGACTCAAATGTTTTAAATGGTTAGACGCCATAAAACATACTCAATGTTTTGATGACAAAATTGCAATTTTGTTGATTTGCAAGAATAGTTTCACACCTATTGGTTGCAAGTTTGTTTTAAGGATAAAAACCATCAAACATGAAATTGTGTTCACACACAAAGCTAGATTTGTTGCTAAAGGTTACAAGCAAATTCACGGCGTGGATTGTGTTGAAACCTCATGCATAATCGTAATGCTCAAGTCTATAAATCAAGCAATGATTGCATATTGGTACATATGGCAATTGGATGACAAAACGTATTCCTCAATCAAATGTTGGAAGAAACTATGTACATGGTATGTCATAGGATTTGTGGATCCAAATAAATACTTGAAAAGGAAAGCTAGCTTATGAAATCTAAGTACAGATTTAAGCAAGCAATTTGGAATTGGAACTGTATTTTAGTGAAGCTAATAAGTATTTTAGTTTCATAATATGTACATGATTCTTATAGATATATAAGAAGTTTAGTGGGAGTACGTAAAACTTAATTGGTCCTATGTGTATCACATACATATCTCTCTATTGTGAAATAACATTCAAATGCTAATGACTTAGATTTGAAATTATTCATGAATGATGGACCAAGGCGAAACTTAGTACATACTGGGTATTAAGATCTATTTACAAAGATCTTATGATATTGTTTTGGATTAAATAATGGCATTTACTAAATCAAACACGAAAGACTCCATTGGATATATTCGACCCATATGAATAAATCTAAGTAAAGGATGTTTGAACTATGTATAAGCATTTCCTAAGTTAAACGTCAAAGAATCTAAGTAAGATTCTTAACTTATATTACATGTCAAAGAATTTAGCTGGATTCAGTATCTACTGAAATTGAATGAGCTAAAGTTACATGAATAGAATTCAATTGGGAATTATTCTGCAAAAGAATTTATCATGTATGATATAATATGAGAATCGCCAAAAACGTATCGTATGACTTTAGGCGTGACGAACATATACCAATCTCTATTGATCTAAGTGAAGATCAACTAGATTGAGATCAAGAATACTTATGGTGCTTGAAAAGGTACATAGGAATAGTTCTTGATTCAAGGAAATAAAGATATGCTAAATATTGATGCTACACGCATAAACACTGGTAAAGGATCAAGCAAGATCCCTTTGGAGTTAACCATTGGCAACGACGAGCTATAAAGCATCGTGTTTTGAAATGGCAACATGGATCGGAGACCATGAGTTGTTGCGTGGGAAATTAAAGATACAGCTGGAAAGTCTTCCACATATCTGTGAACTGCTTGGATAAGTAAATCCAAACAAAGCATCTCTAGCAACCTAAACAGTTGAAGTAAAAGTACTTATTGCCTAAGAAGGAATAAAACAGAGTTGTTTATATTAATGAGTTCTTCATTGAACTTGGGAAGATCACATGTTTGTTGACTTAATGGTTCTTCATTGCAAAATGCGTAGAACCACTATTGTAGCAAGAAAGACTAGATCACAAAATAAACATACTCAAAAGATCTTATCATCTATCTCGAAGAATATTCGATGAAAAGGATATTAAGATTGGCAAGGCATGATAACTAAACCTATGCAACAAGTGAGAAACAACACTCACATTGTGGCACTGGAAATCAAGCATAGCTTTGAATTCCATGAACTGTTTTAAAGATGGATTTGAGGCCCATGGTTGTACAACATTGGGGTTGAACATTTATCATATATGAAATGTATTTTCATATTCCATTTAATCTTGGTTTAGTATTAAATGATGAGTCCCTTCAAATTTGACGATATATTCAAGATAGACTGTCAGGACCAGTCCTGTGACTAGGAAATGTCTATCAAGTGAACTTGAATGTCAAAAGTTGAAAATGGTCCCTGGTCGGAGTTTTCTATAAAATTGGACGCATAGAAAACGTTAGACGACTAGAATGCAAGATGACTAGTAGTTCTGTTTCTTGAACTATGTGGACAAGGCAATGTCATAATCATTTGCATAGATACTTACTTTGGGAAGACTAGTATCGGACAGACCTGTGAAACTTTACTGTAAGAGATGAAAATCTGTCATAAGTAAATTTCATTAAAATTATTAGACACTAAATCCTCAATACCTGAGTGATTTGAGATTACTTGTTTGAGAACTGGTTACTTTGACGTTGACCAACCGTCGCACCGTAAAAGGAGGCTATAAAGGCAACGCTCAGGTAATCACCTATCAAACGAAGTCTAATCTCAAGATCGCAAGATTGGGATTGTCCTCCCATAAATCGAGATGAGATGCTTAAAAGTTGTACAAGGCCACTCGGAGAGCTAGAAACTGTAAAATGCATGGCCGTGCTCGGATGAATCATAGGCTATGATTATCTGTTTTTTTATCAGTTGAACTCTGAAACCGAGAAACACCTCTGGACATAATAAGGATGACAACTCTTACCTTATGTTCAAGAGCAAGCATCGAGCGACAAAGGAATTAGGAAATGCACACTTGTCCCTAAGGACAAGTGGGAGACTGAAGGAAATAGTGCCCTTGGTCCAAGTATGCATATAATATTAAGTCTAATAAATGCGGTTCAGTATTAATTAACAAGTTAATAATTCAGTGAGATCAAGTGAGCTGAATGCCTAGCTAGAGGCTGTAGACACCTACTTTTGTCCCCATTCCCGAAAGGAAAGGTTCAATGATGAAAGCATAAATCTCCACTTGACAACGCATCTCCTATAAAATAACGAATCTCGATCACCCCTTTTCGTTTCACCCGAAACCTGCTATTTATAGAAACCTGCTATTTGTGGAAACCTGCTAAAAATAGTAACTGCCGTAATGGGTAGTTGTTAAAAGTGGCAAGTCATAAAAGATAGAAACCTGTCAGAATTAGGTGTTGCACTCCAACATAAATCCTAAATGAGATGGAGATTACGAGAGAATCCTATTCCTAATATGATTCGAAAATAAGAGTCACGTATTAATTAAAATCCTAACGAGCCTAGAGTTCGTAACGGGCCCAGACGCATTCCGTCACAAGGTTAATACGCACTAAAAGACTCGATTAAGTCTCAAACACTTCGGATTCTAGGAATCCGAATCTGACTAAGAAAACAGCCCAGATCCTATTTTTAACGCCTGGCTCTGGGCGCTGAAATTACCTGGGACGTATTCGTTCCTAATTCCTCGTGGATTAGAGCTCTACAATTCTATCCTTCCACGAACTCTTTTCTATAAATATAGCCCAAGTTCGACGTGAAAAAAGAACACACAATTATTATTCTGAGTATTGACTCTAAACCCCTAAGCCTAAGCCTCACGCTGCAAAAACTGATCACGCGTTCTGTCGCAATCGATCCATAAATCGAACAGAACGTATTCTGTCCCATAACTTGAGATTCGTTAAATAAAAGGAGAAATAGCAAAGTCAAAGTGGTTAGTTTTCTGAGAACCGTGACGCACCTCTCAAGGGTGCGTCGTAATGTGTCCCTTTTCTATGATTTAATTGCTTTCCTCGCCCTTTTTATGAACTGCTAAACTAACTAAATCTGATTGTTCTATCACGCCTAATAAATATGATATTTTTGGGAAATTGGATTATCATGCTAGGTCCCTTAATACAATCTAAATCAGATAATCGCACCCGATCTAGTATTATATGTTGCATATTGTTAAAATCAACTCAGATTAGTTTAATAGTTAAAACATGTCCCTTCAATTATTTATGCTGAGCTAGTAAGGATATCCTGCCGCTGGAGTTATCGAAGAGCGAGTACTCCTCTCGTTAGTTACAGTCCCCCGAACCCTCAATCTCTACCTTGCGGGTGTATGTTGAGAGATCCCCACACCAGGGATCACAAGGGAACCTACGGTCGTCGTGGTCAAACATAATTGCACTCCCTTTATGTCACGATAACCGGGTTTTGTCAGTTTTTCTCATTGTCGTTAAAAACTGAATGGCGACTCCTATATTACTAGTCAATTGGGTGTAAACTCACAGGAAATCAAATTACACTTGATTTGACAAAAAGAAACGTCACACCCACGAGGGACAAGGTCACGCATTAGCCTCGTGCTTTTTCGACCCCCTCACGGTGGCGACTCCACTGGTATCATGAAGGAAATACTCGTGCTTGTAGGTAATCAAAATAGCCGAAGGGTGAAACAATCCTACCCCGCGTTTATTTCCCCATCAAGTTGGGACGACCTGAAAATCAGCATATTAATGTGAACGGACAGAACCGCATAACGAATCTTGGCTTCCTTAGATGTTTCATCTCGGGAGTTGGGACTAAGGATACCCATCGCCAACCGGGGGGTGCATACGCTTCTAATGTTGTCCACTCGGCACTTTCTCTAGTAGTACACCCGTCCCAAACCCAATCGCTCGCCCATTAGGTCCCTCTCATTGGTGCATGCCCCCTTGGCTTACATCGTGATTGGCCTCTTGGGCGAAATTCGTCTGTTGAAGACACTACCTCGACCGGGGCATGTGTTGGATCTGCGATAGAAGCGGTACCAGGCCAAGGCGCAAATACTACCCATAGAAGCCTATCATAAAAATACATGACATGTTATTATTGCCTCATGATGTAATGTTAGTTATGTGTAGCGAAATATATGATTGTGTGACAAACCATCCTAGAAAACCAACGACCTTAAAAAATTGCCCAAACATTCATAAACCGATTGGCCAAAAAGTTATACCAAAATACGTGTTCCGCAAACCCGAACGATCGCCACAAAAATAAGTGATGCTCGGGATGGCCCGTAACGAATCCCACAAACGCTGCACGACGCGTAAAGGACGTTGTAGACACCTACTTTTGTCCCCATTCCCGAAAGGGAAGGTTCGATGATGAAAACGTAAATCTCCACTTGACAACGCATCTCCTATAAAAGAACGAATCTCAATTCCCCTTTTCATTTCACCCGAAACCTGCTATTTATAGAAACCTGCTATTTAAGGAAACCTGCTAAAAATAGTAATTGCCGTAATGGGCAGATGTTAAAAGTGGCAAGTCATAAAAGATAGAAACCTGTCAGAATTAGGTGTTGCACTCCAACATAAATCCTAAATGAGATAGAAATTGCGAGAGAATCCTATTCCTAATATGATTCGAAAATAAGAGTCACGTATTAATTAAAATCCTAACGAGCCTAGAGTTCGTAACGGGCCCAGACGCATCCCGTCACAAGGTTAATACGCACTAAAAGACTCAATTAAATCTCAAATACTCCCGATTCTAGGAATCCGAATCTGACTAAGAAAAGCAGCCCAGACCCTATTTTGGACGCCTGGTTCTGGGCGCCGAAATCTTCGGCGCCCAGTCCTGGGCGCTGAAAATACCTGGTACGTGTTTTTTCCTAATTCCTCGTGGATTAGAGTTCTACAATTCTATCTTTCCACGAACTCTTTTCTATAAATAGGGCCTTAAGTTCGACGTGACAACAACACACAATTATTATTCTGAGTATTGACTCTAAACCCCTAAGCCTAAGCCTCACGCTGCAAAACTGATCACGCGTTCTGTCGCAATCGATCCATAAATCGAACAGAACGTATCCTGTCCCATAATTTGAGAGTCGTTAAATAAAAGGAGAAATAGCAAAGTCAAAGTGGTTAGTTTTCTGAGAACCGTGACGCACCTCTCAAGGGTGCGTCGTAATGTGTCCCTCTTCTATGATTTAATTGCTTTCCTCGCCCTTTTATGAACTGTTAAACTAACTAAAATCTGATTGTTTGATCACGCTTAATAAATATGATATTTTTGGGAAATTGGATTATCATGCTAGGTCCCTTAAAACAATCTAAATCAGATAATCGCGCTCGATCTAGTACTATATGTTGCATATTGTTAAAATCAACTCAGATTAGTTTAATAGTTAACGCATGTCCCTTCAATTATTTATGCTGAGCTAGTAAGGATATCCTGCCTCTGGAGTTATTGAAGAGCGAGTACTCCTCTCGGTAGTTACAGTCCCCCGAACCCTCAATCTCTACCCTGCGGGTGTACGTTGAGCGATCCCCACCACCAGGGATCACAAGGGAACCTACGGTCGTCGTGGTCAAACATAATTGCACTCCCTTTATGTCACGATAATTGGGTTTTGTCAGTTTTTCTCATTGTCGTTAAAAACTGAATGGCGACTCCTATATTACTAGTCAATTGGGTGTAAACTCACAGGAAATCCAATTACACTTGATTTTACAAAAAGAAGCGTCACACCCACGAGGGACGAGGTCACGCATTAGCCTCGTGCTTTTTCGACCCCCCTCATAGTGGCGACTCCACTGGGGATAGTGAAGGAAATACTCGTGCTTGTAGGTAATCAAAATAGCCGAAGGGTGAAACGATCCTACCCCGCGTTTATTTCCCCATCAAGTTGGGACGACCTGAAAATCAGCATATTAATGTGAACGGGCAGAACCGCATAACGAATCTTGGCTCCCTTGGTGTTTCACCTTGGGAGTTGGGACTAAGGATACCCATCGCCAACCGGGGGGTGCATACGCTTCGAATATTGTCCACTCGACACTTTCGCTAGTAGTACACCCGTCCCAAACCCAATCGCTCGCCCATTAGGTCCCTCTCGCCTGCATGCCCCCTTGGCTTGCACTTGCGGGTTGGCCTCTTGAGCGAAATTCGTCTGTTGAAGACACTACCTCGACCGGGGCATGTGTTGGATCTACGATAGAAGCGGTACCAAGCCAGGCGCAAATAACCACCCATAGAAGCCTATCATAAACTACATGACATGTTATTATTGCCTCATGATGGAATGTTAGTTATGTGTAGCGAAATATATGATTGTGTGTGACAAACTATCCTAGAAAAACCAACGACCTTAAAAAATTGCCCAAACATTCATAAACCAACTTGGCAAAGAGTTATACCGAAATACGTGTTCCGCAAACCCGAACGATCGCCACAAAAATAAGCGACGCTCAGGATGGCCCTACGCTGGGCGCCGAAGTTGCTGCTTGGCCTTTTGGTCAGGCACAGCAGCCTCGGTGCCCGCGCATAAAGAAAATACGTAGCAAAAAAAAAAAATTCGAAAATTTTTTTCTATGAGGGCGTATGAAAAAGCACTCGATTCTAAAAGCGACTTATAAAAAAAATAACTCTTTGTGTCGTTGTTAGGCCTCCTACGACGACAATGCTCAGCACCAAAACCGAGCATGTTAATTAAACCTTGAATGTCACATGGGCAAAGAATTCGAAAAATAATAAAGTTTTCAAGGAAAATTAATGTTCGAATAAAAAATAAATAAATCCGAGTCTAGGCTAGGCTATGCCTAAGTACAATCTAAATCCTAAGTCTTAGTTGTCTTATCCATAGAATCGGTCCTAATGCTTGGTGTCATTCTGCAAGTTAAAAGGTTAAACCATATTGAGTCTCCCTTCCTAACATTTAAATCAATAAGCACCCATATGTAATTGTCATCCCTTGCTAAGAATCCACGGCCTCAATACTCTCTCTCACCAACAAGAAGAATATATTATAGTATTTGCAAAGTGGAAACAGTCACATTCTTAAAATCATTCCTCCATAGTCGCACAACCCCCAAAGTGAACCTAAGGTGTCAATACCATTAGCAAAAATTAATGGCCTCAAGGCTTATGATCACATTGGGTCATGAGCATCATAGTCCTCTCGAGCCACTCACTCCTTGAAATACTCCTAAGTACGGACTAAAAGATTTTCCATGAATGCAACATGACGAACCATGAAAATACCCAAATCGGCATACCATAAGGCTACCATTGGGGTAAAGCAATACACACTAAGAGGGAAGCCGCACTAATGTTTCTAGTCTTGCAAAAAAAAAAATCGATCTCCCCATTAACTACCTTGCCAACATTAAGCAAAATTGCGCATGACAAATGAACACCCAAGGGTTAAAATCTAAAGTGTCAACCAACGAAAGTTATGGTCCAATTGGCCTAAGTCTGAGAGTCGCTTGGTCAAGTGTTATAGGTTTACGCCACACCATTATTTTGAGTCTAGGCCACCTCCTTGTATTCATACACGGGTTATAATCAGAAAAATTAATGAAAGTTCGAGTCTAAATCACAACTTCCAATTAAATCCCAGAAACTGGAGTCTGAAAAGAAACAAAAAAAATTATTTTCGATGTAATTCTTTCGTTAAATTTCAATAAGGTAAAAATAACATTTTGAATCTACGCTATTTGCACATTTTAGGAAACGACTAAATACGCTTGCAAAGTATGAAAATTAAAAGGTCCACCCTAGGCCTACTAAAGTTAAAGGTCCACTATAGGCCTACCAAACGAGGCTCACTCAGTCTCGCCTCGTGACTCAAAAACGACAACCATCTACCTTTTAGCCCAAGTAAAAAAAAATATTTGAAGTATTTATGTTGGGGAGAAATCCCACGCAAAAAGAAGAAAAATAGAAAGAGAAAAGAGCAAGCCATGGAATACTTAAAAAGAAAGAGAAGAGGGAGAGAGAAAAGAGCGAACCATGAAATACTTAGCCCGTACCTCCCAAAGTGCGAAATTTACCCAAGTAAACGAAGGAAAAGAATTGAGTCAACCAATCCAAATCATAAAGTTCTACGATGTCTACCCTTTCCAATCCTTATGTTCTTAGACGCCTTCGCTCTGGGGCCCTTGTTCAGCTCATTTAACCCATCCATGTTCTCATTGCCATAACCCAAGAAACCATTACCTCGACTCTTGTTCTTGAACTTGTTATCAACTGCAAACCACGTACGACCATTGACACGTGCGTCATACCCATTATTTCCAAAACCTGCTCTTACACCACCATTAGTACAATGGCCATATAACTTATTTAGATACATCCTTGGGTCGTCCCCATACTACTCATTGGCCTAGGTTGATATAAACTCGTGACACTAGCACAAAGCTGCAAATTGTGAGCCCTAGCGGATGTAATCCTCATGCTTGATCAATACCTATACAAATTATCCTATCTCATTCAACCCATCCTTCAAACCGTCTTGAGTCACGAATAAAAAAGGAAAACAAATGAAAAGTACAAAAAAGTAATAAATAATAAAACAGGAACTTTGCAAAGCGCGTTTAAAAATTCGTCTAAAAAGGAAACGAAGCATTTAGCGCACCAAAAAGATCCGCCCAGAAGTCATTTTCAACGCCCAGAGCTGGGCGCCGAAATCTTTAGCGCCCCAGCCTGGGCGCCGATTCTCTCTGCTTGCTAAAATTTGTCCAGAAGTGCTCGTCATTTTATCCCACATACACGGAACAATAACGAACACTTGGGGGGTACAACACGTATTCAGACATACGTACCACCAAAAAATACATGTACTCAAAAAAAAATATATAAAACAAATTTTTGGCTTACGGCAAGGCAGCAAATTAAAATAATAATATACTTCACTTATTCTACCGTTTCAAATAATATGTTTCCACCTCAGAACGTACTTGTTTAAAATCGACATTCTAAGAAACCATTTCCTAGGCTAAGAACTACGCAAGACCTGATTCCAAATTAAATCTATTTAAGGCGGATACGTAGGCAATCCATGATTCGGTCCAACCAATTTGCAAAAATGTTAGAGCCTATAGAATAACAAGAATAAGAAATAAAAGTCCCTTATTGAAATTTAATTGCTTGCAACCCAAGTCGAAAGAAAAATTTAAGTCAAAGGAAGAATCCAAGTCACCAAGATGCCAAAATTAATGAGCACACATCGAAAAATAATAAGGGCACGTACCCTTGCCAGAAAGAGCACTCACACTCCTAGGAACCTAGCCAAGACTCAAAAGATCGCTTTGCCTCAATTAAGTGGGGGCTAGCGCAAGCGTCCATGACCTCTAAAATACTCGACTTGACCCTCCCTAAAGCGAACTAACTCACTTAAAGACCTTCTTTCACCACTACACATAGTCGTTCGCTTAAAGACCTACTTTCACCACTAGACACAGTCATGATCGCCAACAAGTAGTAAAGGCAGTAAGCTTGCAATGGAAAAGATTATTCTGCGGCATCGCCCCATCGTTCCTTCGAACTCAGGGCACCCGTTCATGGTAATTCAAATGCTTGCTAATCCCCTTTGAAAAAAAAATCAGAAATTGTCAATAGGACTTGGCACTTAACCAAGGCTCACCCTACTCAGACATATGACATGGGCATCTAAAATCGAAATCTGAAAGCATCATTAATGGGAAGACATAACAGCAATTGGGGGCTAAAAATTGAAATGAAAGAGCTAGGGAAAGAACTAAGTATACCTTGACCTTTTGTGCAGACATACACCAAGCAAATCTAAGTCAATTTGAAAACGGTTAATATTCCCGCAATTCTGGAAAAGATGGCCCTAAAAGCCTAAAAGCACATGCCAAACGGGCACAAGTAATATCTTGACCCCTGCACCCTGGCTTCCTGCAAATCCTTAGACAGCATTCCAAAATCGTAACAGTATTTTGATTCACTCATGTAATCCTGTTCGAACCCTTCTATAAGTCAACCTACTTAGGACACCTCGGATTGTACACAGTAGGACTCGGATTTTAAATAATTTTCAAATGATTTTCAAAAACTTCTTCGAACATAATAAAGTGTCGTTGGTTTAAGCTAAGTATGCGTTTATCTCGATGTTGCAAGTGAGTCAAAGATATTTCTAAATATGATTATGGGTAAAGAAAGGCACCTAGCTTTTGATCAAGGCACACTTCAACATGTGGCTACCTTGACCATGGCAATGTCGCACAATACGACATTTACAAGAGAAGTAGCAAATCACTACTCAAACTTGCCTCGCACTGAACGAGTCTGGTTCAAACTATTCATGATCCATGTCACCATGAATGCATAAAAACGTATGCCAATCATTATAGCACCAAGCCAATCCCGTAGCTACAGTTGGAGGCTTGAGAAAAACCCTCTAAAAATGCTCGAAATGACGATTTCATCGCAAATTCTCGACGCTAATACTATACATATGTTATAGGGGCACAATCATAAGCTTTAATCGTGTAAAACGAACCTTAGAATGGCTACAACCCCTCCCAAATTCTAAAGCACTACTTAGAATATATAAAGTCACCCCACTATCAAGGGTAACTGAAAATCGCGAGTCACCAAAACTCCGATCACACTACTGCACATAACGCTCGCCCTACAAGCGCCCGTTACACAGTCTACCTCGTTCCAAAGCAAAAGCGAAAGAAAAAATCAAGGATAAGAACTATCACAATATATCCAGAAATCATTTTCAACGCCCAGAGCTGGGCGCCAATATCTTTAACGCCCCAGCCTGGGCGCTGAATCTCTCTGCTAGCCAAGTTTTGCCCAGATATAAAAATAAGAAAGAAACACCTATTACTCCTCGCATCGAACGAAGTAATAAGCCGTGCAAACCCACGCAGAAGGTGCTACACTTGTTCGAACACCTGAGCGAGGCGTGATGAAGTACTCCAATGCAAAATATAATAATGATATCCAAACACCTGGAGGATTGTTCTAAGACACGTTGTTAGGCCACACAAGCCTACGTCGCACCATAAGTTCAACCATCCCCCAGTACAAGTCTAAAAAAGTGGAAGGCATATTGCACTAATACATCACGACCAAGAGCATGTGTAAAAGAGGCAAAGACTACTTATCGCCCCAAATTCAAAATGCAAGCCACACGACTTCTACATTAAGGATTAAAGGTAGCAAAATATTACCTACCACAAAAGCGATAGCTCGCACCTACACGAGCGGAACCCCATGGCATCTTTCTCGAAAGAACCTACAAAAATCGTACGCCAAAAGGAAGCATCCCAACATGCATGATTGGGGGCTCCAAGCTACGAAACCACCATAGCAAAATAAAAAAAAATCTCGAAGCAAATGTTTGAACAATCGAAAGGGTACGATGTTTGAGCCCACTTCGTGAATGGGCCTGAACCCTATCAAGCTTCTAAGCAAACTATTCAAAATCAGTCATTGCTCAAAAAAAAATTGATTCAAACAAACTGATTGATGGACCGTACACAACGGTCATTCTATGAACGCTCGTTCGCACATACATATCATCTTTTCTAAGTATCGAACATTTACGAACGCGTTCCAAAGAAAAAAGAAAACGAACGAACAAGAGGCCAACTGTGTCATCAAAAAAAAAACCTCGCCAGAAATTGTTTTCAGCGCCCAGCGCTGGGCGCCGAAATCTTTAACTCCCAAGCATGGGCGCCGAAAATGATCCCAGACCCAAAAAAAAAACAGCTCTAACTTCTATAGGGTCCTGCCATATTTATTCGATTTGAAAATTGCCGATTCCTTTATTGAAAGTCGCACCTCACGGCTTTGTAGAGTAGCACACCACTACGAAAATCGCTCGCACTTACGAGCACAATCCAAAACACGATCAAGGACATTACAGAATGCGTATCCCCAAGGAATGAGATGACCGTCAAGCACGAGTGCTTGGGGGCTCGAGAGAAAATATATTATGCAAAGTTAAAAACAATATTCCCAAACTACGTTGTACGAAGTCCCGTGTTTGGATGTCTCAAAAGATAAAACCGGTTTACGACCTCAAGACAAAGGTCGCCGTTGATACTTATACATAGTCCCCTAATCAAGGACCCCAGTAGAGGCAAAATTGAGCCGAAAAGACTAGCTCAAAACCATGAAAGATGATGACCACAAGACAATGGTCCGTCTAAGCACGTTATCAACCCACATTCAGGTTGTAACTAAATTCGAGCCTCCCTCGAAAGAATTCGCTCTTGCAAGATTGAACAAAAGAAATTCTCAAAAAAAAAAAAATTCACAATGAACAAAAAATAGACTTGCCCACCTCAATCAGGCAAGATCGCGCCGCGAACCACGCAAGTTCCAAATCAAGGAAAAAACGAATTCAGGGATGTCCACCCTTAGCGGACAGGGCTCGCCCACCTTCAGCGGGCGGGGTCTGCGTCACTAGCCGCGCAGGTCCTCAGTTTTCCAAAAATGAAATTTTCAAAGTTTAAAATAAAACAGGCTCGCCATCTTCAGCCGGCGGGGTCTGCGTCACTAGCCGCGCAGGTCCTCAGTTTTCCAAATATGAAATTTTCAAAGTTCAAAATAAAACAGGCTCGCCATCTTCAGCCTGCCGGGTCTATGTCACAAGCCGCGTAGGTCCTTATTTTCAAATTTCAAAAACAAGATTCGTCCACTTTTTCGGACGGGGTGTCCACCCTTAGCGGACAGGTTCGCCATCTTTAGCCGGCGGGGTCTACGTCACAAGCCGCGTAGGTCCTTATTTTCAAATTTCAAAAACAAGATTCGTCCACTTTTTCGGACGGGGCGTCCACCCTTAGCGGACAGGCTCGCCATCTTTAGCCGGCGGGGTCTACGTCACAAGCCGCGTAGGTCCTCAGTCGCTGCAGCGATAACTTTTTCTGGTTTTCCCTTTTCCAAAAATTAAAAGGATTGGTTTTCCGTTTTTTCCAAAAAAAAGAGTGATGTGCTGGATTTTCCTTCGTTTTACGTCCCATAAAAACAAGGGGGTTTTCTCGTTTAGCTAGCCCTGAAAATGAGAATCTTTAAAAATATTTTTTACCTTGTGATTGGGCTTGGCCAGGCCCAATTACACTTTATAGCTTTTATTTCGAAAACATCTGTAGCTACTCCCAATGACAAAGTGAGGGAGTTTCTACACTTCTTTAGATCCTTCCAATGACAAAGTGAGGAAGTTTCTATAATACCCGTTGAGAAATCCCAATGACACGTGAGGGATATGTCGACACTTCAAGTGATGACCCTTAAGTCAAATGTTATCACTCGGGGGCTCGTGAGACCCTCGCAAGAACAGGTCACCATGGCTTGTGCGACGCACTCCGTCTAATACTTTGACCATCGTCTTACTCCAAGACTCAGTCAAAGTGGGGGCTAACTGTAGACACCTACTTTTGTCCCCATTCCCGAAAGGGAAGGTTCGATGATGAAAACGTAAATCTCCACTTGACAACGCATCTCCTATAAAATAACGAATCTCAATTCCCCTTTTCATTTCACCTGAAACCTGCTATTTATAGAAACCTGCTATTTAAGGAAACCTGCTAAAAATAGTAATTGCCGTAATGGGCAGATGTTAAAAGTGGCAAGTCATAAAAGATAGAAACCTGTCAGAATTAGGTGTTGCACTCCAACATAAATCCTAAATGAGATAGAAATTGCGAGAGAATCCTATTCCTAATATGATTCGAAAATAAGAGTCACGTATTAGTTAAAATCCTAACGAGCCTAGAGTTCGTAACGGGCCCAGACGCATCCCGTCACAAGGTTAATACGCACTAAAAGACTCAATTAAATCTCAAATACTCCGGATTCTAGGAATCCGAATCTGACTAAGAAAAGTAGCCCAGACCCTATTTTCGACGCCTGGTTCTGGGCGCCGAAATCTTCGGCGCCCAGGCCTGGGCGCTGAAAATACCTGTTACGTGTTTTTTCCTAATTCCTCGTGGATTAGAGTTCTACAATTCTATCTTTCCACGAACTCTTTTCTATAAATAGGGCCTTTAAGTTCGACGTGACAACAACACACAATTATTATTCTGAGTATTGACTCTAAACCCCTAAGCCTAAGCCTCACGCTGCAAAACTGATCACGCGTTCTGTCGCAATCGATCCATAAATCGAACAGAACGTATCCTGTCCCATAATTTGAGATTCGTTAAAAAAAAGGAGAAATAGCAAAGTCAAAGTGGTTAGATTTTTGAGAACCGTGACGCACCTCTCAAGGGTGCGTCGTAATGTGTCCCTTTTCTATGATTTAATTTCTTTCCTCGCCCTTTTATGAACTGTTAAACTAACTAAAATCTGATTGTTCGATCACGCTTAATAAATATGATATTTTTGGGAAATTGGATTATCATGCTAGGTCCCTTAAAACAATCTAAATCAGATAATCGCGCTCGATCTAGTACTATATGTTGTATATTGTTAAAATCAACTCAGATTAGTTTAATAGTTAACGCATGTCCCTTCAATTATTTATGCTGAGCTAGTAAGGATATCCTGCCTCTGGAGTTATCGAAGAGCGAGTACTCCTCTCGGTAGTTACAGTCCCCTGAACCCTCAATCTCTACCCTGCGGGTGTACATTGAGCGATCCCCACCACCAGGGATCACAAGGGAACCTACGGCCGTCGTGGTCAAACATAATTGCACTCCCTTTATGTCACGATAATCGGGTTTCGTCAGTTTTTCTCATTTTCGTTAAAAACTGAATGGCGACTCCTATATTACTAGTCAATTGGGTGTAAACTCACAGGAAATCCAATTACACTTGATTTGACAAAAAGAAGCGTCACACCCACGAGGGACGAGGTCACCCATTAGCCTCGTGCTTTTTCGACCCCCCTCACAGACGTTATTAGGCAAGCACGCGAAATCGAAGTCGCATAAACAAAAGTAGACGCAAACAGAAAACGAGAACCAGCCAGGGACGCATTTTCAACGCCCCTGGCTGGGCGCCAGAATTTCTCACGCCCTACGCTGGGCGCTGAAGTTGCTGCTTGGCCTTCTGGTCAGGCGCAGCAGCCTCGCTGCCCGCGCAAAAGGAAAATACGTAGCACAAAAAAAATGTTCGTAAAAAAAATTGCTACGAGAGTGTAAGAAGAAGCACTCGATTCTAGAAGCGACTTAAAAAAAAAAAAATATAACTCTTTGCGTCGTTGTTAGGCCTCCTACGACGACAATGCTCGGCACCAAAACCGTACATGCTAATAACTATGAATGTCACACGGGCAAGTGTTTCGAAAATCCAAAGAATGACCAAAAGAAAGAACTAAAAGTGTACCAACAAAAGAAAGAGCGAAAAACCAATAGAGAGAGTCGAAGTCTAGACTAAGTAATGCTTGAAACTTTGGGGCCTAAACTTTTAGCTTATCTTATGCATAGGACTGGTCCTGTCACTTGGTGCCGATCAGGAAATCAACGGTTAGTACGTCTCGAAGATACATCGCCAACACCAGGTTTAGTGACTCAAAGCTCCGTCCGTCATCCCTCTTTTCAAGGATCTCCGCTTCCCCAACCTCGATTCTCACCCTCAAACATGTCCATCGAAGAATTGCGAGACCAGATGGCTCAAATGACCCAACTCATGGGCCAACTAAAAATGGAAAACGAAGCCTTAGCGGCTGCACAAGCCAAAAATGACCTCGATAACGAGAAGAGGATTGAAAAAATGGTCCTACAGCAAACCATGGGGAGCAAGTACTTCTCCCTCGATCCTGAACCTTTTCCTGGAAAACTACCAGA
Organism: Spinacia oleracea; assembly: GCF_020520425.1. NCBI lineage: Eukaryota > Viridiplantae > Streptophyta > Magnoliopsida > Caryophyllales > Amaranthaceae > Spinacia > Spinacia oleracea. The sequence goes on along the minus strand of NC_079488.1, from coordinate 60,188,815 downwards.
AAAGTTTAGTTCATCTGACTTACCAAAGTTTAAAGCCACGGACAATCCCCGTGATCATCTATTGAGCTTTGTGAATGCCATGAACTTGAAAGGCGTGGACAAGTCCTTGTATTTACCTGCCTTTCCTTTGTCCTTGGAACCTGTGCCGCTCAAATGGTACTATCACCAGGACCCTAAGCTCTTCCCCACTTGGGAAGACTTTGTCAATGTCTTCATCAAGCAATACTTGTCGAACATGGATTTTCAAGTCACCATGCGCGAGCTGGAAGTTCTCTTCCAAAAGAAAAATGAGGGTTTCACAACCTACTTTGCTAGATGGAGGGATCAGGCGGCCCAACTAATCAATAGGCCTCCCGAAACAGAATTGGTCCAAAAATTCATTGACAACCTGGACCCGGCTTATAGACAACACCTTAGGTACCTGGGACTTGACACTTTCAAAAGAGTTTATGATGTGGGAATAAAGATCGAGGATGATCTCGCAAAAATAATACAAAGTAAACCCGCATACAATAGCAACTCCTACAACAGGGGCAACACATCCCAAGCCCAAGAAGTCCATGCCGTAGAGGAGACTCCCGCCCGAAGAAGCCCTGGAAGATGGGTCCGAGACCGAAAGTTTGCCCCACTCGAGTCGACTTTGGTACAAGCCTTCGAAAGACTAACCAATCAAGGAAAGTTGAGACCTATAGGCCCCACCCGTGACCCTCCTGTCAAAAGCAAATATTGGGTCGAAGGTACTTATTGCAAGTTCCATCAAGGAAATGGGCATGACACCGAAAACTGCTGGAACCTAAAAAATACAATCCAGGACATGATAGAGGATGAAGTGATACCTCTCCCTAACGTTGGCAAACCCAACAACAAGAAGAGCCCACTCGGCTCTTGTCACATCTCTCTCGACCAACCAGAAAATGAGAACTTCGACCCTACGGTGTACATTACACCTCAAGGTGCACCACTCGCTGTGGTCCCTATGGATCGAATCGAGAGAGAAGTGTGCGATGTGTGGGATGATGATGCTGAAGATATTTACCTATCTCAAGTGTCGGGCCAGGACCTCTTTACTGAAACTTGGCCCGGGTATGCTCACATTGACACCACCCCTCAGGAGCCCGAGGTCGACAACCTCACCCGATCCGGAAGGATATACCAACCGGATATTCGCCCACCTCCTATGGACGATATCCCAGTTGGGCAAACTCCTGAGAATGGACGGCACACCACCGTCGCGGAAGTCATTGAAAATCCTCTCCTGAAACAACTAAAAAGAACCAAGGCCGAGATTACCATCTGGGATCTCATGTGTACTTCAAAGGAACATCGCGAAAAGCTTATTCGCTCACTCAACCTCATCTCAGTACCTACAGATATCACACCGGACTCATTGGTTATCCATGTCACGAGAGATGCCGGAGAAAAAGCCATAGTTTTCACTAACAAAGACTTACCCAAAGAGGGGGGTGCTCACAATAAAGCCCTTTACCTAGTGGTTGGATGCAAAAGACAAAACATCCCCCTAGCGCTCGTAGATAACGGTACGGCGGTTAATGTTTGCCCATTGCGAACCGCCCATTACTTGGGGCTAGGAAACGATGACTTCCAAACCTCCACGCAAGGGGTACTAGCTTATGATAACTCCCGAAGGCCTGTGTTGGGAAAAATCAACCTTACCATACAAACCGGGCCTGTGGCACGCACCACGGAGTTTCAAATAATCGACATCAAGCCCACTTTCAACCTCCTCTTGGGGCGACCTTGGCTCCATGACTTAGGAGGTGTGGCTTCTACCTTGCACCAAATGGTTAAACTTAACCATAACGGGGTAATACTAGAAATCCGCGCCCCTCCTCTCGACGTCAGTTGTACTATGGTTGGAACGGCCGAAACTGCAGACGACCTTTATGGGTTTCAAATGGAAGAAGCAATCCAGTTCATCGAAGACTATGATCCAGCATTCCTAGACCCGCACGCATCCCGAGTCATCCCTAGAATGTTGTTAGCTCAAGGTTATTTCCCTGGAACCCCATTGGGCATAAGGAAGAAGGAATGCACATTCCATCCTTTACCCAACAAATCTACTCCCTTTGGCTTAGGCTATGAACCAACGGAGGAAGATATTGTTGACCGCCTGTCTGGGCTACGCCTTAACAAGGCCAAACAAACCACCCTCCTTCCCCCGTATCAAAGAACCCTTAACGGGATGTTCGTTCGGGAAGGAGAAGGACACCCATGATGTGATTTCCCTGAACCCTTCGTTCAGGATGGCTTGCTAAAACCAGGATTTGAAATCTTCCATGACTGCCACACCTTGGATGAGGCACCCCACCTCACCAAGACTAAAACAGCTGAAATATTGGACAACCAGGCTTTATGGACATTGTTTAACGAATCGAGGCCTATGGAGGACGAGACTGTGATGACTATCCTAGCTTTACAAGATGAAGGTTTCGATCCAACCCGGTTAATCGCTCCTGCATCAACACTAGAAGAGATCGAGAACGGATGGGTGAAGACATATCAGTGGGTCAATGCAAAAGGAATAGAATTCAAGATGAGTACCGGTGAAGGACCAAAGTTTTACGAGACTAAACCCAAGGCTTGAGCCACATAGAGAACCTTAGTAAAAAGCACTTAGTAGTTCTTTAGATTGGTAGAGAAAAATAATAAAGACTTTAGATAGTCCTAAGACCCCTTAGAATATAGGTCAATTTTATTTCAGTGGGTTTTCCTTACTTTCCAAATTAATAAAGGCGTAATATTTCTCTTAAAAATTTTATTCTAACACTAAGTAAGCACCAAATGTACTTGTAACATACAAAAATAAAGAGGCGGCCCACTCTAGGCCCAATAAACGAGATCCACTCGGTCTTGAAATCGTGCCATGGGAACTAATTCCCGAAATCCACGAAATAAACCGTACCATCCCCTTCATATCCCCAAAACATAAAGGTCAACCAATGTCATCATAAAAGTCAATCCATGCAACCCAAAGAAATCAAAGGAAATCAAAATCCAAAACAAATGCAAATGTTGCTTAAAAAGGGAATTAATAAAATGTAACCCCACCATACCCTTCAAAAACGACACGCACCTCAACCCACCTAAAAGCCTACACAAAGATCTTCATAACTCCCGCACCCTAACTCCATTTTCAAAGCCGTTTCGAGTCACGAATAGAAAAAATTAATCCGGACAAAAATGCGTCTCGCGCTAACAGTAAAAAAAGCCTCCGAAATAGCCTCAAAATCAATTTTTATACAAGTAAAAAGCAAAGGACTAAAACGAAGAAAAAGAAATAAATGCAAGAACACGTGAAGCAAAAGCGTCAAAAACGACCGCCAGAAATCATTTTCAGCGCCCAGGGCTGGGCGCCGAAATCTTTGACGCCCCAGCCTGGGCGTTGAAACTCTCTGCCTGCCTAAATTTTTTTTAGAAGTGCTCATCATTTTATCCGCACATAACGGAAAAATAACGAACACTTGGGGGGTACAGCACGTATCCAAATAGGCTCACCAAAAAAATATAGCCATACAAAAAATAGTCGAATTTCATTTTTTACGCGACTTACGGCAAAAAAAAAAACGGCAGACGAAAATAATGATAATACTTCACTCATTTGACCGGTTAAGTAATATGCTTCCACCTCAGGGCATATCTATTAAAATCCGGCATCTTAGAATTTATTCTAGCTAGAACTACGCGCGACCTGATTCTGACAAGATACGTAGGCAATCCTTACCAAGGATTCGGTCCAATAAAAAAAAACATATATAAACTGTGCAAAAAGTGTTAGACATATAAAAATATAAAAAAGAGGAGAAACAAAAAATGAAAATGAAAAATAAAAATACGCCTTTATTGAAAAATAATAAGAAGGAAAACAAAGTGCTAAGAAATGAAAAAACAAACACAACTGAAATAAATAAAGGGCACCTACACCCTAGCAAGAACTACACTACTCTAGTTCTTCGTGATCATCAAATAAAGTCTTGTAGAGGGCAATGTTCACAGGATCCACCCCCACAGTCTTCTGCGCTGCCCCTATATCAATCTCCATAAGAACCGGCTCCTGGACACTAACTTCCAAAGATGCCAAGGCTTCAGAAACATTCTCGGTTATAGCCCGCTCAGCCTCAAGGGCACAGACAATGGTGGGAGGAGAATTATTATCATCAACTAGACTAGCCACTGTTTCTAAAGGCGGCTGAGCCTTCCTAACCCATACATTGTTCCGGCGACGATCTCCGCGAGAGCCTGCACTTCTTTTAACAACAGCAGGCCCCTTCATGTTAGGCACCTTTCTAGGCCTAGAACTGGAACGGGGAGGAACTTCCTTTCGCTTTCGATCAGGACGAGCTTTCACAGTCTTAATACCATGGGTGCGAGGATTGGCAGAATCACGGCCTTCATATCTGACCCGAATGCGAGGTATCAAAAGCTCAGCCGGCTCCCCATTTCGAGCCTCGGTCCTCACAGCCTTATCATCGGAGCTCATCCACAACTTGTAGTTTTCAGAAAGACCCACAAAGCCATTTGTAGCTACGGCCCAACGCGGGAGACCATCATAATACTTAGCCCACGCTTGAACCCGTGCTTGTGAAAAGGCCGCTACTTTAGGTGGTACCGTATTAGAAAAGGGGATAGTCTGCCTTAAACCGAGATAGCCCCAACAAGGAAACATAAACCGATACATCAGAACCCCCCGTCATAGTAGTCAAACCCCACCACGGTACCACCCACTTAATAGAACAGATACCATGAGTAAAAAAGGAGGCCCATTCGGCCTCGTCCTGGCCTCGGTGCAAAAATTTTCAGTTACCCAAGGCTATAGGGCGATAATGTTTAGGATCGGTAGGAGTTTCCAAGAGCCTAAGCCGTTCCACAAGCAAAATCTGTAAAAAACGGGTACGATCAAAAAATAAAAATAAAAAGAAAACGGTTCCTGGGGCGCAGTTTCAACGCCCAGGACCAGGCGCCGAAAATTCTAGCGCCCAGCCCTGGGCGCTGAAACTCAGCCCCAAGGCAGGACGAATAAAAAATATATATGCAAAAAAAACGTATACGTGCGCAAAGAAAAAAGATCGATTACCTGCAGTAATAGGGGGCTTCCCTTAAAATATTCAGATTTGGCATCCTTCTTCAGCTCATCCGCACTCAGCAAAGTCTCGGCAACAACCAACAGCATAATAGAATAGCAACTTTCCATCTGGCTAATCAAGGGGATCAACCTTATGTCACCGAACTTACCATTGTTATTCGACAGCAAATAATGATTCAACAAGCAAAATACAAGGGCTCGAATATTCAATTTCTGTTCGGTCATATTCTTACTAGGCCTAAAGTGATGTTTTACAAGTTTTGCCAAATTAACCTCATCACCTACAACAATTTCAGCATGCATGTTAGCATCTAGTCCTAGGAAAGCCCCTATGGTTGTTTTACCCTCTTCAATAGTGCCAGGAGTGGCAGGGGTAGCATTAGTAGGATAACCAAGGATCGTAGCGAATTCATCTGGCAAAGGACGTATTTCGTTGCCCCGAAAGACAATAACATGATGATCGGAATCCCAAAAGCTTAGGGCTGCATGCAGAAAATTATAGTCAATATTAATTTGTTGTAAGCCTAAAAGTGCCTCTAAGTGGTATTCTTTCAACAAAGCCTTTTCTATAGGAGTAAGGGCCCGTAGCCAACGCCTAACAGCCCGTTGGAGTGAGAAAGTAGGAATCGACATGACGAAAGCAAGGAGTAACTAAAACACAGCAAAGAAAGAAGGAAATTGAGAGTGATGGAAAATAGGGACGTATCTAGCCCCTATATATAGCTGAACGTATCAAGTGACATCCTGATCCAATTCGGAAACGCGTTAAGAAATCCGAAAGTCAAAATTCGCCAGGAAAGGACTTTCAGCGCCCGAAGCTGGGCGCCGAAAATGCAGCCCAAGGCCCAGATTTCACAAAACGCGGAACAGGAAAAGACTTAAAACCGTGTTGCTAGACACGAGGCGCTATTGCAATTAAGATCAAGCCCAAAAGCACCTTTAAGCTCCCAAATGGCAAAAATGAATGGTAAAACTTGGTCAAAACTTAGACTTGTCTCAAGGAACATATATGTACACTTTTCAAAACAAATATGAAATATCAAGGTCATTCTTCGAAACACCAAAAAATGTTGTTAAGTCGTTGGTTTCTCAAATAAAAAAATGTTTGTCTGTCAAAAGATTAATCCGGGCCAAGCTAAACCGGATGATATTAAACCTTGACGCTCGAAGACTGAAGTCGCACCCCATGCCTTCGCCAAAATAGCACACCACTATGAAAGGTCGCTCGCACATACGAGCACGACCCCAAACATGATTAAAAGACGTTATGAAATATGCGAAAAATGACCAACAAAGCCCAAGTGCTTGGGGGCTCGCGAAAAGTATACTCCAACAAAGAGTGCGCAATCGAAATCACATTCCCGGACTACGCTATACGCCGTCCCATGTTTGGATGATCTCAAAAGAACAGGTTCGACCTCAGAAAAGGGTCTTCATGGACACTTTTACATGGTCCTCTGATCAAAGACCAAGTGGTGGCAAAAATCGAGCCGTAAAGACTAGCTCAAAACCACGAAAGCAGACGGTCGCAAGACAAAGGTCCGTCTCAACCCGTTGTCAACCCACGTTTAGGTTACAACTAAATTCGAGCATCCCTCGAAAGAATTCTCTCTTGCAAGAATGAACAAAATAAGTTCTCAAAAAAGAAATCACGATGAAAGAATAGGAAACTTGCCCATCTCAGTTGGCAAGATCACGTCACGAACCACGCGAGTTCCAAAACGAAAAACGAATTCAGGGACGTCCACCCTCAGCGGACTGGTTTTACGTTTTTCCAAAAAAGAACGATGTGAGTAGCTTTCCCTTTTTCCAAAGATTGGTTTTCCGTTTTTCCAAAAAAGAACGATGTGCTGGATTTTCCTTCGTTTTACGTCCCATAAAAACAAGGGTGTTTTCTCATTTAGCTAACCCTGAAAATGAGAATCTTTAAAAACATTTTTTACCTCGTGATTGGGCTTGGCCAGGCCCAATTACACTTTATAGCTTTGATTTCGAAAACATCTCTAGCTACTCCCAATGACAAAGTGAGGGAGTTCCTATGCCTCTTTAGATACTTCCAATGACAAAGTGAGGGAGTATACTAAACTATCCGTTGACAAATCCCAATGACACGTGAGGGATATGTCAACACTCCAAGTGATGACCCTTAAGTCAAATGTTATCACTCGGGGGCTCGTGAGACCCTCGCAAAAACAGGTCACCATGGCTTGTGCGACGCACTCCGTCTAATACTTTGACCATCGTCTTACTCCAAGACTCAGTCAAAGTGGGGGCTAACTGTAGACACCTACTTTTGTCCCCATTCCCAAAAGGGAAGGTTCAATGATGAAAGCATAAATCTCCACTTGACAACGCATCTCCTATAAAATAACGAATCTCGATCACCCCTTTTCATTTCACCTGAAACCTGCTATTTATAGAAACCTGCTATTTGTGGAAACCTGCTAAAAATAGTAACTGCCGTAATGGGTAGTTGTTAAAAGTGGCAAGTCATAAAAGATAGAAACCTGTCAGAATTAGGTGTTGCACTCCAACATAAATCCTAAATGAGATGGAGATTACGAGAGAATCCTATTCCTAATATGATTCGAAAATAAGAGTCACGTATTAATTAAAATCCTAACGAGCCTAGAGTTTGTAACGGGACCAGACGCATTCCGTCACAAGGTTAATACGCACTAAAAGACTCGATTAAGTCTCAAACACTTCGGATTCTAGGAATCCGAATCTGACTAAGAAAACAGCCCAGATCCTATTTTCAACGCCTGGCTCTGGGCGCCGAAATCTTCGGCGCCCAGGCCTGGGCGCTGAAATTAACTGGGACGTATTCTTTCCTAATTCCTCGTGGATTAGAGCTCTACAATTCTATCCTTCCACGAACTCTTTTCTATAAATATAGCCCAAGTTCGACGTGAAAAAAGAACACACAATTATTATTCTGAGCATTGACTCTAAACCCCTAAGCCTAAGCCTCACGCTGCAAAAACTGATCACGCGTTCTGTCGCAATCGATCCATAAATCGAACAGAACGTATCCTGTCCCATAACTTGAGATTCGTTAAATAAAAAGAGAAATGGCAAAGTCAAAGTGGTTAGTTTTCTGAGAACCGTGACGCACCTCTCAAGGGTGCGTCGTATTGTGTCCCTTTTCTATGATCTAATTGCTTTCCTCGCCCTTTTTATGAACTGTTAAACTAACTAAATCTGATTGTTCTATCACGCCTAATAAATATGATATTTTTGGGAAATTGGATTATCATGCTAGGTCCCTTAATACAATCTAAATCAGATAATCGCGCCCGATCTAGTATTATATGTTGCATATTGTTAAAATCAACTCAGATTAGTTTAATAGTTAACACATGTCCGTTCAATTATTTATGCTGAGCTAGTAAGGATATCCTGCCTCTGGAGTTATCGAAGATCGAGTACTCCTCTCGGTAGTTACAGTCCCCCGAACCCTCAATCTCTACCTTGCGGGTGTATGTTGAGAGATCCCCACACCAGGGATCACAAGGGAACCTACGGCCGTCGTGGTCAAACATAATTGCACTCCCTTTATGTCACGATAACCGGGTTTTGTCAGTTTTTCTCATTGTCGTTAAAAACTGAATGGCGACTCCTATATTACTAGTCAATTGGGTGTAAACTCACAGGAAATCCAATTACACTTGATTTTACAAAAAGAAACGTCACACCCACGAGGGACAAGGTCACGCATTAGCCTCGTGCTTTTGCGACCCCCTCATAGAGGCCGCTTCAGTTCAAGTGGAATTAATGATATTAATCCACAGCTTACTCTTGACTGAACCCGTAGGGTCACACAAATAGTACGTAAACGGATCAAGTATTTAATGGCATTAAATACTCCATCTATGGATATTCGGAATCGACGGATCTTGGTTCCAGTGGGAGTTGAGATCGTCAAAGGCAAGTAAATCAATACTCCGGAAACGATGATATTGCCGGAAACGGAAATATGGATCGTATCGGAAATATAAATATTATCCAAGTCGTAGATGTTGCCGGAAACGGAAGCATGGTACGTATCGGAAAATATTAATGGAAAAGGAAATATTGTCGGAATCGGAAATATTGCCGGAAACGGAAATATTGTCTGAATCGGAAATATTATCGGAATCGGAAAATAATTCCGGAAACGGAAATATTAAATATTTGTTCGAAACGGAAATTAATTCCGGAATCAGAAATGTTAAATATTGTTCGTATCGGAAATGAATTCCGGAATCGGGAAATTAATCGGAAGCGCGACATACGAATTAGCATCGGACGAGCTTGCTAGACGAAGGCCCAGCACGAAGCCGGGCCATCGCCCAGCAAGCCAGCGGCCCACAACGCACCAGCCAAGGCTGTGCCAGGCCCACCGCAAGGTAGGCCCAGCGCGCGCCAAGGCTGCGGCAGCGTGTGGGTGTAATACCTCGTATTTTTATAATATTTATAAATATATTTTATTATATTTATAAAGCATTTTACGATTTATTATCATTTAAATAATATTTAAATGTATTTAATTTATTTTAATTAATTAGAATATTTATTATTTTAATTAATTACGAAACGAATTTAATTCTTGAGTCGGGAAATTAAATGAGTTGAAAATGATTTTTAAAGCTTCGGGTTTTAAATAAAAAGTCCAGTTCGTTTTATTAATCAAGCCCAATCCAAACAGTTTAATTTAAATCCTAAGCTAGCCCAATTCATTTAATTCCTAAGCCCAACTCAAATATCCTAAGCCTAGCCCATCAAGGGATTAGGGAGCCTATAAATAGACTCCCCCATCATTAAATGAACCCCTAAAATTTCATAAAGCCCCTTTTTGCTTTGCTTGCCCCTCACTCCATATCTCCTCTCTCTTTTGCTCGGCACCCGCACGCCCTCAAGGCTCGTGCCCTCGTGGTGCGCCCGCACGCCCGCACGGCCTCGTGCCCTCGTGCCTGCCCTTGCCCTCGCCTCTCCTCTCTCGCTCGTGCACTCGTGCACCCCTGTTGCCTCTCTCTCGCTCGTGCCCTCGCGCACAGCGCTGCACCTGCTGCCTCCCTCTCGCTCGTGCCCTCGCGCACAACACTGCACCGCTCGCCCTCTCTCCCTCGCTCGTGCCCTCGCGCACAGCGCTGCCCGCTCGTCCTCTCGCTCTCCTTCGCGCCCAGCGTGCGCGCACCCCCTCTCCTCGCTCGCGCTCGTCGCCCTTGCTGCGCACACGCACGTTTGTGTGTGTGTGTGTGTGTGTTCGTATTCGATTTCTTTTTCGCCCAATCACAATTAATTTGTGGTTGTTCCGTGCTATAGGCCGGATTGGTATAATTCTCTTCTTCCTTACCTATTCTATTTGAATTCCGTATTTTAAATTATTATATTAATATTGTTTGAGTAATTAAAATGCTGGGAACCGGTTATGAATACCGTGGTTTGAAGATTTGTGTGTTGTGATTCATTAGGGTTGTATTAATTATTAAAGGATGAATTTTCAGATTTGTTTATTTAATAAAGCATTGATTTTTATGATATTAAACTAGTGTTATTGGGATTTTCAAGTTAGGGTTTTAACCTAGACCTAATGAGTCAATTGATTAGCATAATTAGGTGATGATTTTAATTATGATAATCAATTATATTTTCAGATTTGAATAAAGGTTTAAAGTGTTGATTTTTATTGATTTTAAATGCGGAAAAAGTATGTTTTTGTACTAGGGATTGATTTTGCAAATTGAGACGACTTTATTATTGAAAAACGATTGAATTCTAAAGTCTAAAGTAAGTTTTAATTTTTATAAAGTTGCTGGAAATTTAATGAACATGGAAATAATTTAAGTTTCATTATTTTGATGATAGGAGGTGATTTCTAGTTGAGTGCTCGTTATTGCAAAGTGGCCCCTACGCTTAGGTATTCAATGTACGTACAAGTCTAGGGCGACCACACATTTTTGTCAATGACATTACATGATTGTTGATGATGTGAATTACATTATGTGAAATCATGTTTATTTTGGTGAACGAGCATGTGTTTTGTGATGTTGGATTTATTGAATTAATTGTTGAACAAGCATGTTGAAATTATTATGAGTATGGATTTCATTGTCAATCATGTTGTTCAATATTTATGCATGTATGGTTCAATTCACATGCAAGGGATGGATTAATTATTTGTATGCTATTGTACGGGATGTCTAGCATACTTTGAGCCATTTATTTGTACCTCGTTGTACTATTTATTTTACCACATGTGAAGGGTTAGCTCACGTAAGCCACCGCACATGTAGGGTTCAGTTGGGAATATTATGTATGAAATGAATTAGGATTTGTCGTGCAAGGGCACAACCCTCATGTTAATATGCATGATGTGGAGTCTCACTTTGGTGAGGAGGAACATGGTAGTAATATCACAAGTGTCTTGCTTGGTTGATCACAAGTCTTAAAGCATTAAAATAAGATTATTTTGGTTGTCGTTTATTAATTGTATGTATGCATGTTGTCGAGTCTTGAGTTCGCCTTTATTAAAATATTAATAAACGTAAAGTTCAACCGGAACAAGCTTCAAAACTCTTGGAACATATATACCTTGAGTATGAACAATGGGGGGAGTCTTTCCGGAAAGCTCGTACTCCTACTAATGATACAAGACGTTGTTTCATTTATATTATGCGCAGGAATTCCGTCGGTATGGCCCGACACTCGGTATGGCCCGATTTTATTATTATTATATTTGGTGTATGGTTGGCTCCCATCACCTTTTCCCTTTGTGGATTATTCTTTTGGCCCGTTCGAAGCTTATTCTAATTAAATTGTGAGTCAAGAGTCGAGTCAAGAGTCGAGTCAAGAGTCGAGTCTTGTATCTCATGATTGTTTGATTTGTTATTATATGGCTTTTGCATGTTGATTAGTACTTAGTGAGTGATGCATGTTTTAGTTTCATTTCACTCTATTCTTGTAAGTACTCAGCTTTTGCTGACTACGTGCTTTGTGTGTTTCCGGTCATGGCCTTTGCCTTAATGACCCTATGATGATCCATCATTTGCACTTGCATTGTTGGGGAGTAGAATAATATAGCAGGTTGGTAGATCAAGTACGATCGAAATCATGTGGCTTGGGATGATTGAGAGAGTTGCATGTTTTCGTCTTTTGAAACTATTTTATTTAATATTTTAATTATGTTTGAAATGTTTGGATTATTTATATTTTGGGTTTTGGGCCATTATGGTTCCAAATTGTAGGAGGCCTCGATATTTTATTAATTATGGTTTTTAAAAGTTAGTTGACATTTAATTCCGCTGCGTAATTCTGGTAATAGCCTTAACCGTTATCACGGTGGCGGTAATGCTTTAGTAATTCCTTTATTTTACGTTGGAAAATGGTTTTATAAAAGCAAGGAATTATTAGGGTGTTACAAAGTGGTATTTGCAGAGCTCTAGTTTGAGAGCTGCTTTGCATTAATTAATAGTGCAAAGTGGTAAATCCTTAAACTACGATTGCGGGACTTTAGGATTTTCGAAAATTTATTTTCCTAAAGTCAAAACGTATTATTTTAAGTACTCAGTATTTTAAAGGTCAAATATCAATTATTTTGGGTCGTTTGAAATTAGTGGAAAAGTAGGATTATTATTTAATATTAATTAAATTTTTCTAATTTTTTTTATTTTTCCGATTTTTTTTTCGAATTTTTCGAATTAATTTCGAATTTATTTTCTTAATTTCGGAAATTATCTTATTTAATTATCCGGATTATTTTAATCATTTATTTATTTATTTATTTTATTCGAATATTTTTTCGGATTTATATTTTAAATTTTTTCGGATTCCTTTTTTATTTTTAATTATCCGAAAATTATTCATTTATTTATTTAATTAATCGATAATTCTATTAATTTTCGATTTTAATTTAAATAATTTCAACAAAGTTAGGAGTTATTTCTTAATTAATTTCGAAAATTAATATTATTTTCAAGTGAGAAATGGGTAGACTAAGAAGGGCATATTAGTCTAAGAATGCATATTATGTGACAATGTGATTATTAAGTGCCATGTATATGTTTTATCCATGTTTTATCTTGCTTCATGTGATTAATTGCATCATATTTCATGTTGAGCATATATTTGTGCATTGAAATTGTATGGCTCCACGAACTATTTATTGTATCCTTTTGGGGTTGGAAATTTCTATGGAAACGCGTTAGTAAGACTTTTGAGTTGTGAATTTTCAGGAATTAAGGATGCTACCTTCTAAGTTCACCAGTCTAGGATACTTAGAGAAGATGGATAATGAGACTCCTCGCACGTATGTTCAGAAGATCGTGTTTGCTTGTGACTATTTGGCTTCGACCAAGAATATGCCCCACCTTAGGCACAAAGATATGATGGCTAGTATGATTATACATTATTTACCCCATAAGAACCCTTACATAGACCTCAAGAATAGGTTTAGTGACATGCATTATAGTGATGGTACCCCTAATAGGTACAAATATGGGACTAGTGATGGTAGGTGGAAGTATGATTCTGAGGTTCTTGCTACTATCCTAGAGGTTGCGGAAATTAGCTATGAGGATGGAAAGTATTCTGCGGGTCTAGGTATGGGCTATGGAGGAATAGAAAGTGATGGTGAGGATGGCATGATTCATGATGAGCAAGCTAGTGATGTTGAGGAGGATAGTGATGATGATGTGGTAGAGATTGAAATCCTAACCCTATAGTTCATGAACCAACCATTGAGATATCCATTGGATCTGAAGATGAGCTTGAAGAGAATAATGTGGTTGATAGTGAGCCACAACAAAATGATGAGGCTATGGATGAAGACTCGGATCCGAAAGAAGACTTGGATGATCCTAATGATCAAGACTTTACTCCAGAGCAATACAAGGAAAAAATGATCGTCGTGATGACGTTAGTCTCTAGAGAAATGTAATCCTTAGTTTTATTGCTTTTGTTCTTTCTTTTCGTTGAAGTAATAAAGTGGCAAAGCTACTATTTATGGTTATAGATATTATAGTTGGAGAATAAATGTTATGGCATTAGTGGATGTAAGACTTATTCATTGGAGTTTTAATAAAAGAATAGAATTTCCTTTTTCGTTATCCTTTAAGTTCAATTCTCAATTCTAAGTCTTGTGGGTATCGCAAAGGGATTATTTGTTATTTCTTCAATGAAATTTTATGTGCAAGGTGGTTTAGTAGCAACCATCTAAATTTACTTGCATCGAATAGTGGGTGAGAAGGCCCGAAAGTGGCGCCGACTCTTCCCCTAGGTGGCGCCTAAGTGTGTTATTGTTGTGAGTAGGTTTGTTGTAGAACCAGTACCTTAGTAATTCCGTGTCCAACCAATATTGAAGTTAGCCTTTTTATTTATTCAGGAGAAGGGATATGGCTAGCCAAGAGATTTCTGAAGTGGTTAGACAACTAGCTGAGGTAGTTCGTGACCTAGCTCAAACCAGAGCAAACCCAATGCATGACCCGGCTAGGGAAATGTTTAAGAAAATAGCTCAAAGCAAGCCTCCACTCTATAGCGGAGAGATTGAACCAAGTGTGTTGGAGAACTGGTTGAGAGAGTTTGATAAACTCATTGTAGCTGTGAATTGCCCCGAAAACCTTAGGGTGAATAGTGCTGTGTACTACCTGAGACGTGAAGCTGATCTGTGGTGGCAACGATGTGAAAATACCCTTAGAGCCACACCTAACTTTGGATGGGAAGCATTCAAAACTGCACTAAGGAACAAGTTTTACCCACCCTACCTGAAGAAGCAAAAGGCGCAAGAGTTCATTGAACTCAAAATGGGAGGTCTGTCTGTGACAGAATACTATTCTAAGTTTATAGAGCTGTCTAGGTTTGCACCTGAAGTGGTGGCAACAGAAGAGCTCAGGGCTAAAAGATTTGAGAATGGTTTGACCATGGACTTACAGCTGTTGTTGTCTGGAGAGATATTTACCTCATTAGACACCATGTACGGAAAAGCTGCTCACCTATATGGGCTACAGCAAACCAAGAATGGTAGTGCTGAAAAGAGAAAGGATGGTGGAAGCTCGAATCAAGGAAATAACCATCAGAATCAGGGGAATTTTAAGAAGCACAAAGGAAATGGGAATTTCAAGTTTAGGGCTAACAATGGTGGTAATCGTAACAACCAAGGTGGTGGAAATCAGTCTGGAAGGAATGGAGTACGGACCTACGAATGTAGGCGCTGTAACATGAATCACCCTGGAAAGGATTGTGATGGGAACTTGGTGACTTGTAGATTCTGTCAGAAGTTAGGCCATAGGGAGTATGAATGCTATTCTAAGAATGGAAAGCCTAACCAAGGTAACCACCAAGGCAATAACCGGAATAATCAGAACCGGAATGGGGGAAATGGAGGTGGAAATCAAAGGAACTACCAAAGTGGTAACAATGGCAATAGCAATGGCAATCACCAGAACCATGGAAAGCCTGGAGGGAACCAACAGCAGAATGGGAATCGAAACAACAATGGGAGCACCAATGGAGGTGGCTATAACAAAGGAGTTTCCCAAGGAAAGTTGAATGTGATATCTAGGCAAGAAGCTGAGACTTCCTGTGACGTCATAGCTGGTACTTTTTCTATTAATTCCGTTTCAGTTAAAGTTCTATTTGATTCTGGTGCGACTTATTCTTTTATATCAGTAGATGCTTTGGGGAAATTAGGGTTGAAAGAGCCTGAATCGATTGAAGTACCTATAGTCAAACCTACTGGTAGTATAGTGAAGTGTACCAAAATCCATAGAGATGTGCCTATGACCATAGCCAAGACCGTATTCTTATCTAACCTAATCGAATTCGAGTTAGGAGAGCTAGATGTAATTCTAGGAATGGATTGGTTGGCCAAGTTCAAAGCCAAAATAGATTGTGAGAAGCAGAAGGTTCACTTGAGGTCTAGCCTAGGCAAACTAGTGTCATATCGTCGTTTTGGTAAGCCTAAGAACATAGGAATCATCACGGCAATGGAACTCGTGAAGCTAGTTAGTAAAGGGAACCCAGCCTTCTTATGTAATGTGAGGAACCTAGAGCATGTGATCAAGGATCAGCCTGAGGATATTGCAGTAGTCAATGAATTCCTTGATGTATTTCCAGAAGAGATCCCGGGGATGCCTCCCAATCGACCTATTGACTTTACCATAGATTTAGTGCCTGGAACCGCCCCTATTTCAAAAGCACCTTATAGAATGGCTCCAGCAGAAATGAATGAGTTAAAAGGCCAACTAGAGGATCTATTGGAGAAAGGTTATATTAGGCCAAGTGCATCGCCTTGGGGAGCACCAGTGTTGTTTGTGAAGAAAAAGGATGGAAGTATGAGGCTCTGTATAGACTACAGGGAGCTCAATAAGGTCACAATCAAGAACAAATATCCATTACCTAGGATAGAAGACCTATTTGACCAACTAAAAGGAGCAGGAATCTTTTCAAAGATCGATTTGCGTTCGGGTTATCATCAATTGAGAATCGCTGACCATGACATACCAAAGACCGCATTCAGAACTAGATACGGACATTATGAGTTCAGTGTTATGCCTTTTGGGTTAACCAATGCCCCTGCAATATTTATGGACTTAATGAACCATGTATTCCATGCCTATTTGGACAAGTTTGTAGTGGTTTTCATAGATGACATTCTAGTGTATTCAAAGAGTGAAGAAGATCACGCGGAACACTTGAGATCGGTGTTGAGTACCTTGAGGGATAACCAGTTGTATGCCAAGTTCTCAAAGTGTGAGTTTTGGTTGGAAAGAGTTGCATTTTTGGGACACTTTGTATCTAAAGAAGGAGTGGCAGTTGACCCTGCTATGATTAAAGCTGTTAGTGAATGGCCTACACCCAAGAGTGTGACTGACATTCGTAGTTTTCTGGGATTAGCTGGCTACTATAGACGATTTGTTCAAGACTTCTCTAGGATAGCCAAGCCCATGACTACATTGATGAAAAAGGAAACCAAGTTTGAATGGAGTGACCAGTGTGAGGAAGCATTCCAAGCCTTAAAGACGCGATTGACAACCGCGTCAGTGTTAACCTTACCAGATGAGAGTGGTGCATATGATGTGTACAGTGATGCCTCTAAGAATGATTTAGGGTGTGTATTGATGCAAAACGGGAAAGTTATTGTGTATGCGTCAAGGCAATTGAAGCCATATGAATCCAATTACCCTACCCATGATTTAGAGCTAGCAGCTATAGTATTTGCATTGAAGATATGGAGACACTATATGTATGGTGTGAAGTGTAGGATATTTACGGACCACAAGAGTTTGAAGTACATCTTCACACAGAAGGATTTGAATATGCGCCAACGAAGGTGGTTGGAGTTAATTAAGGACTGTGATTTGGATATCCAGTACCATGAGGGAAAAGCCAATGTAGTTGCGGATGCCTTGAGTAGGAAATCAAGTCATAGTGTTAATGCGTTAGTAGTTGCTAACGAGTTGTGTAAGGACATGCAGCGTTTGAACCTTGAAATAGTAAGTGGTGAAAGCCTTGTGGGAATAATGAATGCCTTAACCATCCAACCGTCAATATTTGATGAGATTAGAGAGAATCAAGCTGGTGATGTGAAGTTGGAGCGAATCAAGGAAAAGATTTCGCAAGGTAAGGAGGTAGATTTCCGAATCCATGATGATGGAATTTGAGGTACAAAGGCAGGTGGTGCGTGCCTCAAAAGTGTGGAGAACTGAAAGAGAGATTCATGAAAGAAGGGCATAATACGCCATATTCTGTGCACCCAGGGGGTGACAAGTTGTATAAGGACTTGAAAAAGGTCTATTGGTGGCCAAGGATGAAGAACGAAGTGGCTGAATTTGTGGCTAGATGTTTGACTTGTCAGAAGGTTAAGATTGAGCATAGGAGACCTCAAGGGAAGGTCCAACCTTTAGAGATTCCAAGCTGGAAATGGGACTGTATTTCTATGGACTTTGTCACTTGTTTACCTAAGTCAAAGACTAGGAATGATACAATTTGGGTTGTGGTAGATAGGTTGACCAAGTCAGCAGTGTTTATACCAATAAAGGAAACCTGGAAAATGGAACAACTTTCTAAAGCCTACATTAAGAATGTTGTGAGGTTACATGGAGTTCCTAAGGATATCGTGTCAGATAGGGATTCAAGGTTTGTTTCGAATTTCTGGAAAAGTGTGCAGAAGAGCTTTGGTACAACATTGAAAATGAGTACATCCTTCCACCCAGCCACGGATGGACAAACTGAAAGGACTATCCAAACCCTGGAGGACATGCTTCGGGCATGCGTTATTGATTTCCAAGGAAGTTGGGAAGATAGCCTAGATTTGATTGAGTTTTCCTATAATAATAGCTATCATGCTAGCATTGGAATGGCACCATTTGAGGCTTTGTATGGACGAAAGTGTAGAAGTCCACTTTATTGGAACGATATTAGTGAAACCGTAATGTTGGGACCTCAAATGATAGAGGACACCATGAACCAAATCCGAACCATACAATCAAAGATTCAAGCGGCGCAGGATCACCAAAAGAGTTATGCAGACTTGAAACGTAGGGATGAAGAGTTCAACATAGGTGATAAAGTGTTGCTCAAAGTGTCACCAATGAAAGGTGTCATGAGATTTGGGAAGAAAGGGAAGTTAAGCCCTAAGTACATAGACCCATATGAGATCTTAGAAAGAATCAAAAAGGTAGCTTATAGACTAGCCTCGCCTATGGACTTGCATAGAGTGCATAATGTGTTCCACATATCTCAGTTAAGGAAATATATCCCGGATAAATCGCATGTGTTGCAACCGGAGACCATAGAATTAGACCAAAGTCTAACCTTTGAGGAAAGACCTGTCAAAACCCTTGATAGCAAAGTGCGTAGTACGCGTACTAAAGATGTGAAAATTGTCAAAGTGTTGTGGTCTAATCAAGAATCTGAGGAAGCCACTTGGGAAGCGGAGGACGAAATGAGAAAGAAATATCCCGAGCTTTTTCCCGAGGTTAGTTGAGTTACGGGGTCGTAACTCGTGTCTTTTAAGGGGGGTAGAGTGCGGTAGAATTTCGCGCTTTTTACCTTGTTTTTCCCCTATTTTATGCTTAAATTAGTGCTTTCTATTGAATTTGCACTTATTATTGTCCTGTTTAATCATGTAAAGAGTACAGCAACTTAAAACTTTTGTAATTGAACGTATTGAAAAGTCTCAGAAAGTCTCAAGTTGAGTTGAATTTTTGGATTTCCGAACCCAAGTTTCGGGACGAAACTTCTTTTAAGGAGGGTGTAGACACCTACTTTTGTCCCCATTCCCGAAAGGGAAAGGTTCGATGATGAAAACATAAATCTCCACTTGACAACGCATCTCCTATAAAACAAACGAATCTCAATTCCCCTTTTCATTTCACCCGAAACCTGCTATTTACGGAAACCTGCTAAAAATAGTAACTGCCGTAAAGGGTAGCTTCTAAAAGTGGCAAGTCATGAAAGATAGAAACCTGTCAGAATTAGGTGTTGCACTCCAACGTAAATCCTAAATGAGATAGAAAACTGTGAGAATCCTATTCCTAATATGATTCGGAAATAAGAGTTACGTATTAATTAAAATCCTAACGAGCCTAGAGTTCGTAACGGGCCCAGACGCATTCCGTCATAAAATTGATACGCACTAAAAAACTCGATTAAGTCTCAAACACTACGGATTTCAGGAATCCGAATCTGACTAAGAAAACAGCCCAAACCCTATTTTCAACGCCTGGCTCTGGGCGCCGAAATCTTCGGCGCCCAGGCCTGGGCGCTGAAAATACCTGGGTACGTGTTTTTTCCTAATTCTTTGTGGATTAGAACTCTGCAATTCTATCTTTCCACGAACTCTTCCCTATAAATACAGCTCAAAATTCGACGTGAAAGGAACACACAATTCATATTCTGAGGATTGACTCCAACCCTTAGCCTAAGCCTCACGCTGCGAAATTGTTCACGCGTTCTGTCGCAATCGATCCATAAATCGAACAGAACGTATCCTGTCCCATAATTTGAGATTCGTTAAATAAAAAGGAGAAATAGAAAAGTCAAAGTGGTTAGTTTTCTGAGAACCGTGACGCACCTCTCAAGGGTGCGTCGTAATGTGTCCCTTTTCGGTGATTTAATTGCTTTCCTCGCCCGTTTTATGAACTGTTCAACTAACTAAATCTGATTGTTCTATCACGCCTAACAAATATAATATTTTTGGGAAATTGGATTATCATGCTAGGTCCCTTAATACTATTTAAATCAGATAATCACGATCGATCTAGTATTATATGTTGCATATTGCTAAATCAACTCAGATTAGTTTAATAGTTAACGCATGTCCCTTCAATTATTTATGCTGAGCTAGTAAGGATATCCTGCCTCTGGAGTTATCGACGAGCGATGTACTCCTCTCGGTAGTTACAGTCCCCCGAACCCTCAATCTTTACCTTGCGGGTGTATGTTGAGAGATCCCCACACCAGGGATCACAAGGGAACCTACGGCCGTCGTGGTCAAACATAATTGCACTCCCTTTATGTCACGATAACCGGGTTTTGTCAATTTTTCTCATTGTCGTTAAAAACTGAATGGCGACTCCTATATTACTAGTCAATTGGGTGTATACTCACAGGAAATCCAATTACACTTGATTGAATAAAAGAATCGTCACACCCACGAGGGACGAGGTCACGCATTAGCCTCGTGCTTTTTCGACCCCCTCACAATGGCGACTCCACTGGGGATAGTGAAGGAAATACTCGTGCTTGTAGGTAATCAAAATAGCCGAAGGATCCTACCCC
This sequence comes from Spinacia oleracea, assembly GCF_020520425.1. Taxonomy (NCBI): domain Eukaryota; kingdom Viridiplantae; phylum Streptophyta; class Magnoliopsida; order Caryophyllales; family Amaranthaceae; genus Spinacia; species Spinacia oleracea. The sequence goes on along the minus strand of NC_079488.1, from coordinate 60,167,952 downwards.
GCGCTTATTTCCCCATCAAGTTGGGACAACCTGAAAATCAGCATATTAATGTGAACGGGCAGAACAGCATAACGAATCTTGACTCCCTCGGGAGTTGGGACTAAGGATACCTTTTTTCGTCAATAGGGGGGTGCATACGCCGCGCATGTTGCCCACTCGGTACTTGTGCAGGTAGTACACCCATCCCGAACCCAATCGCTCGCTCATTAGGTCCCTCTCGCCTGCATGCCCCCTTGGCTTGCACTTGCGGGTTGGCCTCTTGAGCGAAATTCGTCTGTTGAAGACACTACCTCGACCGGGGCATGTGTTGGATCTACGATAGAAGCGGTACCAAGCCAGGCGCAAATAATCACCCATAGAAGCCTATCATAAACTACATGACATGTTATTATCGCCTCATGATGAATGTTAGTTATGTGTAGCGAAATATGTGATTGTGTGTGACAAACTATCCTAGAAAACCAACGACCTTAAAAATTGCCCAAACATTCATAGACTAATTTGCCAAAGAGTTATACCGAAATACGTGTTCCGCAAACCCGGATGATCGCCACAAAAATAAGCGACGCTCGAGATGGCCTGTAACGAATCCCACAAACGCTGCACAACGTGTAAAGGACGTTATTAGGCAAGCACGCAAACCGAAGTCGCATAAACAGAAGTAGACGCCAACAGAAAATGAGAACCAGCCAGGGACGCATTTTCAACGCCCCTGGCTGGGCGCCAGAATTTCTCACACCCCTCGCTGGGCGCTGAAGTTGCTGCTTGGCCTTCTGGTCGGGCGCAGCAGCCTCGGTGCCCGCGCAAAAGGAAAATACGTAGCACAAAAAATGTTCGTAAAAAGAATTGCTATGAGGGCGTAAGAAAAGCACTCGATTTCAAAAACGACTCGTAAAAAAAAATTAAATTAATAACTCTTTGCGTCGTTGTTAGGCCTCCTACGACGACAATGCTCGACAGTAAAAAAAACCGAACATGCTAACAACTATGAATGTCACACGGGCAAGTGTTTCGAAAATCCAAAGAATGACCAAAAGAAAAAAAAAACTCTAAAAGTGTACCAACAAAAGAAAGAGTGAAAAACCAATAGAGAGAGTCGAAGTCTAGACTAAGTAATGCTTGAAACTTTGGGAACCTAAACTTTAGCTTATCTTATGCCTAGGACTGGTCCTGCCACTTGGTGCCGAACAGGGAATCAACGATTAGTGCGTCTCGAAGATACATCGCCAACATCAGGTTTAGTGACTCCAAGCTCAGTCCGTCGTCCCTCATTTCAAGGATCTCCGCTTCCCCAACCTCGATTCGCACCTTCAAACATGTCCATCGAAGATTTGCGAGACCAGATGGTCCAAATGACCCAACTTATGGGCCAATTGAAAATGGAAAATGAAGCTTTAGCGGCTGCGCAAGCCAAAAATGACCTCGATAACGAGAAGAGGATTGAAAAAATGGTCCTACAGCAAACCATGGGGAGCAAATACTTCTCCCTCGATCCTGAACCTTTTCCTGGCAAACTACCAGAAAAGTTCAGTCCATCTGACTTACCAAAGTTCAAGGCCACGGACAACCCCCGTGATCATCTACTGAGCTTTGTGAATGCCATGAACTTGAAAGGCATGGATAAGTCCATGTACTTACCTGCCTTTCCTTTGTCCTTGGAACCTGTGCCGCTCAAATGGTACTATCACCAGGACCCTAAGCTCTTCCCCACTTGGGAAGACTTTGTCAATGTCTTCATCAAGCAATACTCGTCGAACATGGATTTCCAAGTCACCATGCGCGAGCTGGAAGTTCTCTTCCAAAAGAAAAATGAGGGTTTCACGACCTACTTTGCTAGATGGAGGGACCAGGCGGCCCAGCTAATCAATAGACCTCCCGAAACAGAATTGGTCCAAAAATTCATTGACAACCTAGACCCGGCTTACAGACAACACCTTAGGTACCTGGGACTTGACACTTTCAAAAGAGTTTATGATGTGGGAATAAAGATCGAGGACGACCTCGCCAAAACCATACAAAGCAAACCCACATATTAAAACAACACCTATAATCGGGGTAACACATCCCAAGCCCAAGAAGTCCATGCTGTAGAAGAGACTCCCGCCCGAAGAAGCCCTGGAAGATGGGTCCGAGACCGAAAGTTTGCCCCACTCGGGTCGACTTTGGTACAAGCCTTTGAAAGACTAACCAATCAAGGAAAGTTGAGACCTATAGGCCCCACCCGTGACCCTCCTGTCAAAAGAAAATATTGGGTCGAAGGTACTTACTGCAAATTCCATCAAGGAAATGGGCATGACACTGAAAACTGCTGGAATCTAAAACATACGATCCAGGACATGATATAGGATGAAGTGATACCTCTCCCTAACGTTGGCAAACCCAACAACAACAAGAGCCCACTCGGCTCTTGTCACATCTCTCTCGACCAACTAGAGAATTTCGACCCCACGGTGTACATCACGCCTCAAGGTGCACCACTCGCTGTGGTCCCTGTGGATCGAATCGAGAGAGAAGTGTGCGGTGTGTGGAATGATGATGCTGAAGATATTTACCTATCTCAAGTATCGGGCCAGGACCTCTTCACCGAAACTTGGCCCGGGGTGCTCTCATTGACACCACCCCTCAGGAGCCCGAGGTCGACAACCTCACCCGATCCGGAAGAATATACCAACCGGATATTCACCCACCTCCTATGGACGACATCCCGGTTAGGCAAACTCCGGAGAATGGACGGCACGCCACCGTCGCAGAAGTCATTGAAAATCCTCTCCTGAAACAACTAAAAAGAACCAAGGCCGAGATTACCATCTGGGATCTCATGTGTACTTCAAAGGAACATCGCAAAAAGCTTATTCGCTCACTCGACCTCATCTCAGTACCTACAAATATCACACCTGGCTCATTGGTTAGCCATGTTACGAGAGATGCCGGAGAAAAAGCCATAGTTTTCACTGACAAAGACTTGCCCAAAGAGGGGGGTGCTCACAATAAAGCCCTTTACCTAGTGGTTGGATGCAAAGGACAAAACATCCCCCTAGCGCTCGTAGATAATGGTTCGGCGGTGAATGTCTGCCCATTGCGAACCGCCCATTGCTTGGGGCTAGGAAACGATGACTTCCAAACCTCCACGCAAGGGGTACGAGCTTATGATAACTCCCGAAGGCCTGTATTGGGAAAAATCAACCTTACCATACAAACCGGGCCTGTGGCACGCACCACGGAGTTTCAAATAATTGACATCAAGCCCACTTTCAACCTCCTCTTGGGGCGACCTTGGCTCCATGACTTAGGAGGTGTGGCTTCTACCTTGCACCAAATGGTTAAACTTAACCATAACGGGGTAATACTAGAAATCCGCGCCCCTCCTCTCGACGTCAGTTGCACTATGGCTGGAACGGCCGAAACTGCAGACGACCTTTACGGGTTTCAAATGGAAGAAACAATCCAGTTCATCGAAGATTATGATCCAGCATTCCTAGACCCGCATGCATCCCGAGTCATCCCTAGAATGCTGTTAGCTCAAGGTTATTTCCCAGGAACCCCATTGGGCATAAGGAAGAAGGAATACACATTCCATCCTTTTCCCAACAAATCTACTCCCTTTGGCTTAGGCTATTAACCAACGGAGGAAGATATTTCTGACCGCCTGTCTAGGCTACGCCTTAACAAAGCCAAACAAACCACCCTCCTTCCCCCGTATCAAAGGACCCTTAACGGGATGTTCGTTCGGGAAGGAGAAGAACACCCATGCTGTGATTTCCCTGAACCCTTCGTTCAGGATGGCTTCTAAAACCCGGATTTGAAATTTTCCATGACTGCCACACCTTGGATGAGGCACCCCACCTCACCAAGACTAAAACAGCTGAAATATTGGACAACCAGGCTCTATGGACATTGTTTAACGAATCGAGGCCTATGGAGAACGAGACTGTGATGACTATCCTAGCTGTACAAGATGAAGTTTTCGATCCAACCCGGTTAATCTCTCCTGCATCAACACTAGAAGAGGTCGAGAACGGATGGGTGAAGACATACTAGTGGGTCAATGCAAAAGGAATAGAATTCAAGATGAGTACCGGTGAAGGACCGAAGTTTTATAAGACTAAACCCCAGGCTTGAGCCACATAGAGCACCATTAGTAAAAAGCGCTTAGTAGTTCTTTAGATTGAAAGAAAAAATAATAGAGACTTTAGATGGTCCTAAGACCCCTTAGAATATAGGTCAGTTTTTATTTCAGTGTGTTTTCCTTACTTTCCGAATCAATAAAGGCGTAATATTTCTCCTAAAATTTTTTTTCTAACACTAAATAAACATCAAATGTACTTGCAAAATACAACACTAAAGAGGCAGGCCCACTCTAGGCCCAACAAACAAAGCCCACTCGGTTTTGAAATAGTGCCATGGGAACCAATTCCCGAAACCCACAAAATAAACCACACTATCCCATTCATATCCCCAAAACCTAAAAAGCCAACCAGTGTCATCATAAGAGTCAATCCATGCAACCCAAAATCAAAGGAAATCAAAATCCAAAACAATGCAAATGTTACCAATAAACAGATTCATAAAACATAATTCCATCATACCCTTTACTAACAACACGCACTTCAAGCCACCTCAAAATCCTACATAAAGATCTTCATAACTTCCGCACCCTAACCCCATTTTCAAAACTGTTTCAAGTCACGAATAGAAAAAATTAATCCGGACAAAAACGTATTTCACGCTAACGGTCAAAAAAGCCTCCAAAATAGCCTCAAAATTGACTTTAGATACGAGCAAAATATCAAGGCACAAAAAAAGAAATAAATACAAGAACATGTGAAGAAAAGCGTCCAAAATTGACCGCCCAAGTCATTTTCAGCGCCCAGGGCTGGGCGCCGAAATTTCTGACGCCCCAGCCTGGGCGTTGAAACTCTCTGACTGCCAAAAATTTTCTTTTCAAAAGTGCTCGTCATTTTATCCGCACACAACGGAAAAATAACGAACACTTGGGGGGTACAGTACGTATCCAAATAGGCTTACCAAAAATATAGCCATACAAAACATAGTCGAATTTCATTTTTCACGCGACTTACGGCAAAAAACGGCAGACGAAAATAATGATAATACTTCACTCATTTGACCGATTAAGTAATGTGCTTCCACCTCAGGGCATATCTACCGAAATCTGGCATACTAGAACTTATTCTAAAGCTAGAACTACCCGCGACCTGATTCTGACAAGATACGTAGGCAATCCTTACCAAGGATTCGGTCCAATAAAAAGTTCATATTCTTTGTGCAAAAAGTGTTAGACATATAAAAGAAAACGCCTAAAAAAGAGGAGAAACAAAATAAATGAAAATGAAAAATAAAAATACGCCTTTATTGAAAAAATAATAAGAAGGAAAACAAAGTGCTAAGAATAAAAACAAACACAACTGAAATAAATAGAGGGCACCTACACCCTAGCAAGAACTACACTACTCTAGTTCTTCCGGATCATCAAATAAAGTCTTGTAGAGGGCAATGTTCGCAGGATCCACCCCCACAGTCTGTTAGGTTATGATACATATGACATTACATAGATCATGCGGAAACAACCATTAACCCAGGACAACATATTATTTACACATAATCATATAGCATATTTTAGATGCATACTCTTTGTTGCGTGCCCTCCCTAGCTGCGCCCGAACCGAACAAGAACAAGTCTTTAGGACTCCAAGTGTCGTCCCTCCGTAGATAGTCCACAGTACGTCCGGATCCGCCTTAAGATTGACCAACTAGAATCGCCCTTAAGGTACTAGAAAATTTCGGCACTTTATGAGCAAGATGTGTGTTTTAATTTTCTCTCAAAAAACTCACTTTTGAATACTTTGAAACTTGTGTTATAAATTGTGAGCCCTAGCCTCATATTTATAGCGGTATGGAAAGGGAATCAAAATCCTATTCAGATACAAATTAATCAAACCTAGAATCCTACAAGAACTCTAATTTAATTAATTTATCAATTAGAATTAGGAATTTAATCATTAACCGAACTCTGCATGTTTTAGGAAACGTGCACGAACACAAACACTTGCACACACACGCACGACAGCCACGATGGGCCTCATGCGTGCGCGCGAGCAGCAGCCCACTAAGCGCCCGCGCGCGCTGTGCGCTGCGCGTGCTGTGCGCGCTGTGCGCGCTGCGCGCTGCGCGCAGCCTGCTGGGCCTGGCCTTGCTGTTTGTGCGGCGCGCTTGGCTTGCTGGGCGATGGCCTGGCTTCGTGCTGGGCCTCGTCCGGCAGGCCTCGTCCGATGCTTATTCGTACGATGCGCTTCCGATTAAATTTTCCGATTCCGGAATTCATTTCCGATACGAACAATATTTAATATTTCCGATTCCGGAATTAATTTCCGTTTCGAACAAATATTTAATATTTCCGTTTCCGGAATTATTTTCCTATTCCGGTAATATTTCCGATTCTGACAATATTTCCGTTTCCGGCAATATTTCCGATTCTGGCAATATTTCCATTTCCGATAATATTTTCCGATACGTACCATGTTTCCGTTTCCGGCAACATCTACGACTTGGATAATATTTATATTTCCGATTCGATCCATATTTCCGTTTCCGGCAATATCATCGTTTCCGGAGTATTCATTTCTTGCCTGTGACGATCTTAGCTCCCACTGAAACCAAGATCCGTCGGTTCCGAATATTCATAGATAGAGTATCTAATGCCATTAGGTACTTGATCCGTTTACGTACTATTTGTGTGACCCTACGGGTTCAGTCAAGAGTAAGCTGTGGATTAATATCATTAATTCCACTTGAACTGAAGCGGCCTCTAGCTAGGCATTCAGCTCACTTGATCTCACTGAATTATTAACTTGTCAATTAATACTGAACCGCATTTATTAGACTTAACATAGAATGCATACTTGGACCAAGGGCATTATTTCCTTCAGTCTCCCACTTGTCCTTAGGGACAAGTGTGCATTTCCTAATTCCTTTGTCGCTCGATGCTTGCTCTTGAACATAAGGTAAGAGTTGTCATCCTTATTATGTCCAGAGGTGTTCCTCGGTTTCAGAGTTCAACTGATCAAATAAACAGATAATCATAGCCTATGATTCATCCGAGCACGGCCATGCATTTCACAGTTTCTAGCTCTCCGAGTGGCCTTGTACAACTTTTAAGCATCTCATCCCGATTTATGGGAGGACAATCCCAATCTTGCGATCTTGAGATTAGACTTCGTTTGATAGGTGATTACCTGAGCGTTGCCTTTATAGCCTCCTTTTACGGTGCGACGGTTGGTCAACGTCAAAGCAACCAGTTCTCAAACAAGTAATCTCAAATCACTCAGGTATTGAGGATTTAGTGTCTAATAATTTAATGAAATTTACTTATGACAGACTTTCATCTCTTACAGTAAAGTTTCATAGGTCTTGTCCGATACTAGTCTTCCCAAAGTAAGTATCTATGCAAATGATTATGACATTGCCATGTCCACATAGTTCAAGAAACAGAACTACTAGTCATCTTGCATTCTAATCGTCTAACGTTTTCTATGCGTCCAATTTTATAGAAAACTCCGATTAGGGACCATTTTCAACCTTTGACATTCAAGTTCACTTGATAGACATTTCTTAGTCACAGGACTGGTCCTGACAGTCTATCTTGAATATATCGTCAAGTTGAAGGGACTCATCATTTAATAAACCACAAATTAAATGGAAAAATGAATTCCTTTCATTTATTGTGAATGATTAACCAATAATGTTTTACAAAGATTTAAACTCTAAAACTTTAAAACATTAAACAGAGACATCAAAGCCATTCTCCAATATGCTTGATTCCCATAGCTGCAGTGTGCGAGTTGTGCTTCGCTTGCGGCAGAGGTTTAGTTAATGGATCTGATATGTTGTCATCAGTTCCAATTTTGCTTATCTCGACTTCTTTTCTTTCAACGAACTCTCGTAGAAGGTGAAATCTACGAAGTACATGCTTGACTCTCTGGTGGTGTCTAGGCTCTTTTGCCTGTGCAATAGCTCCGTTATTATCACAATACAGGGCTATTGGTCCTTTAATGGAGGGGACTACACCAAGTTCTCCTATGAACTTCCTTAGCCATATAGCTTCCTTTGCTGCTTCATGTGCAGCAATGTACTCCGCTTCAGTTGTAGAATCCGCAATGGTGCTTTGCTTAGCACTTTTCCAGCTTACTGCTCCTCCGTTGAGGCAGAAGACAAACCCAGACTGTGATCTGAAATCATCTTTGTCGGTTTGGAAACTTGCGTCCGTATAGCCTTTAACAATTAATTCATCATCTCCACCATAGACCAGGAAGTCATCTTTGTGCCTTTTCAGGTACTTCAGAATGTTCTTGGCAGCAGTCCAATGCGCCTCTCCTGGGTCTGACTGGTATCTGCTCGTAGCACTGAGTGCGTACGCAACATCCGGGCGTGTACATATCATAGCATACATTATTGAACCAATCAATGATGCATATGGAATCCCATTCATTCGTCTACGCTCATCAAGTGTTTTTGGGCACTGAGTCTTGCTTAGAGTCATTCCATGAGACATGGGTAGGTAGCCTCGCTTGGAGTCCGCCATCTTGAACCTATCAAGCACCTTATTGATATAAGTGCTTTGACTAAGTCCAATCATCTTTTTAGATCTATCTCTGTAAATCTTGATGCCCAATATGTACTGTGCTTCTCCTAGATCCTTCATCTAAAAACATTTCCCAAGCCAAATCTTGACAGAGTTCAACATAGGAATGTCATTTCCGATAAGCAATATGTCGTCGACATATAATACTAGGAAAGCAATTTTGCTCCCACTGACCTTCTTGTATACACAAGATTCGTCCGCGTTCTTGATGAAACCAAAGTCACTGACTGCTTCATCAAAACGTATATTCCAGCTCCTGGATGCCTGCTTCAATCCGTAGATTGACTTCTTTAGCTTGCATACCTTTTTAGCATTCTTTGGATCCTCAAAACCTTCAGGCTGTGTCATAAACACAGTTTCTGTTAAAACGCCGTTTAAGAAAGCAGTTTTGACATCCATCTGCCATATTTCGTAATCGTAATATGCAGCGATTGCTAACATTATCCGAATAGACTTTAGCATTGCAACTGGTGAAAAGGTTTCATCGTAATCCACACCGTGGACTTGCCTGTAACCTTTTGCGACCAATCTAGCTTTGAAAACTTCAAGTTTCCCATCCTTGTCCTTTTTCAGTTTGAAAACCCATTTGCTTCCAATGGCTTGGTAGCCATCTGGCAAATCGACCAAATCCCATACTTGGTTTTCAGACATGGAGTCTAATTCAGATTGCATGGCTTCTTGCCACTGCTTGGAGCTAGGGCTCGTCATAGCTTGCTTGTAAGTCGCAGGTTCATCACTTTCAAGTAATAGAACGTCATAGCTCTCGTTCGTCAAAATACCTAAGTATCTTTCCGGTTGAGATCTATATCTTTGCGATCTACGCGGGGTAACATTTCTAGATTGACCATGATTCTCACCAGATTCTTCTAAAGATCTCTGAGTTTCATCCTGAATGTCATCTTGAGCATTCTCTAGAGTTTGTTGTTCGACTCGAATTTCTTCGAGGTCTACTTTTCTCCCACTTGTCATTTTGGAAATGTGATCCTTCTCCAAAAAGACACCATCTCGAGCAACAAACACTTTGTTCTCAGATGTATTGTAGAAGTAATACCCCTTTGTTTCCTTTGGATAGCCCACAAGGATACATTTGTCAGATTTTGGATGAAGTTTGTCTGAAATTAATCGTTTGACGTATACTTCACATCCCCAAATCTTAAGAAAAGACACATTTGGAGGCTTTCCAAACCATAATTCGTATGGAGTCTTTTCGACAGCTTTAGACGGAGCTCTATTTATAGTGAGTGCTGCTGTATTTAGTGCATGTCCCCAAAATTCTAATGGAAGTTCGGCCTGACCCATCATTGACCTGACCATGTCTAGCAAGGTTCTGTTCCTCCGTTCCGACACACCGTTCCATTGTGGTGTTCCAGGAGGAGTCAATTCTGATAAAATTCCACATTCTTTCAGATGGTCATCAAATTCATAGCTCAGATATTCACCGCCTCTATCAGACCGCAGTGCCTTGATCTTCTTGCCTAATTGATTCTCTACTTCACTCTGAAATTCCTTGAATTTGTCAAAGGATTCAGACTTATGCTTCATTAGGTAGACATAACCATACCTACTGAAGTCATCAGTGAAAGTGATAAAGTAGCTGAAACCACCTCTAGCATTTGTACTCATTGGTCCACATACATCTGTATGGATTAAACCCAATAGTTCATTTGCTCTTTCTCCAACTTTAGAGAAAGGTTGCTTTGTCATTTTGCCAAGTAAACATGATTCGCATTTACCATAATCCTCTAAGTCAAATGGTTCTAGAATTCCTTCCCTTTGAAGTCTTTCTAAGCGTTTCAAGTTTATATGGCCTAATCGACAATGCCACAGATAGGTGAGATCTGAATCATCCTTTTTGGCCTTTTTGGTATTTATGTTATATACTTGTTTGTCGTGATCTAATAAATAAAGTCCATTGACTAATCTAGCAGATCCATAAAACATCTCTTTAAAATAAAACGAACAACTATTGTCTTTTATTAAAAAGGAAAATCCCTTAGCATCTAAGCAAGAAACTGAAATGATGTTTTTAGTAAGACTTGGAACATGGAAACATTCTTCCAGTTCCAAAACTAGCCCGGAGGGCAACGACAAATAGTAAGTTCCTACAGCTAATGCAGCAATCCGTGCTCCATTTCCCACTCGTAGGTCGACTTCACCCTTGCTTAACTTTCTACTTCTTCTTAGTCCCTGTGGATTGGAACATAAGTGTGAGCCACAACCTGTATCTAATACCCAAGAAGTTGAATTAGCAAGTATACAGTCTATAACGAAAATACCTGAAGATGGAACGACTGTTCCGTTCTTCTGATCTTCCTTTAGCTTTGGACATTCTCTTTTGTAATGGCCTATTCCATCACAATAAAGACAGCTTGATGTGGACTTGTCCTGCTTTGAGTTAGCATTGCCCTTGGACTTTCCACCTTTCTTGAATGGTCTCTTTCTAGCCTTGAGTAAATCTTTGGCTTCACAGTCCAGTACTATTTCAGCCTTTCTGACAAGGTGAATAAATTCTGCAACTGTTTCTTCTCTTGGTTCACTTAGGTATAGTTGCTTGAAGCGACCAAACCCACTGTGTAGTGAATTGAGCAAGACAGAGACTGCCATCCTTTCGCTTATTGGTGTTCCTAGTAGACTTAGGCGATCAAAATATGAACACATAAGATCCACATGGAACCTCAGTGGGACGCCTACCCTTTGTTTAGTGCGAAGGAGCTGAACATGTGTTTCTTGGACCTCCATCCTATAACACCTGTTGGGAGAACTAACCTTTAGACCAGACATTGATTCAATCAACTCATGGACGTTCAGGTCCCTGTCCTCCGTACTTCCACGACAGATATCCCTCAGATTCTTGATGAGCGTAAAAGGTTCATAGGCTACAAACCTTCTAGCCCAATCATCAGGGATATTGTTCAGCATGAGACTCATAACCTTTTTGAGATCCGCATCCCAGGCGTAAAATCTCTCAGGGGTCATGTCTCTGGCATAGTAGCTTGGCATGGGATGTGACAGTACATACTCAAGTCCATTGAGTTTGACTATTTCAACTAGCTTAGCTTCCCATTCAAGAAAATTTGTCAGGTTCAGCTTGACCATAAGCTCAGAACCCATGATGATGTTTTGATTGTTGTTTGCCATATTAAAACTACAATTGAAAAGAATAAACAAATAAATAACCATTCACAGTTTCTCTTAATAAACTTAAATTCTAGCATACATGCATAATTCAATGTTTATTAAGCATTTTATTCAAGTTATGTGTTCCGGTAGGTGTGAATAAAATGATTCCAAGATCCTAAAATCATTGAAGAACTAAGCACAGTTTGTCGACTTAATCCTAGAACATCTTAGGTAAGCAAAAGCCTTTTGCTAATAGTTTAGAAACTATTCTTGGTTGATAGGTACGTCTAAGAACTTATTAGGTAAACCTATCGAATTTGCCACGACATAAAAGGACTCCTTACTTATATCGTTGAGTTTCACCAAAACTAACATGTACTCACAATTATTTGTGTACCTTGCCCCTTTAAGACCAATAAGTAACACCTCGCTGAGCGAAAACTATTACTAGATTGATGTAAAGGATATCCAAGCAAGTGTATATTTTGGCATGGCACCTTTTAACTCAATTTTTAAGTTTGGAACTTAAGGCTCTTACTATGTTGGTTAGATTTTAAGTGAACTAAAATCCTTAATCATGCAACATAATCAAGCTTTTGATCTCATGCATTTTAAGACATATTTAAAACAATAAATAACTTAAAACATGCATAAGATATTTGTGATCTAGTATGGCCCGACTTCATCTTGAAGCTTTGACTTCAAAGTCCGTCTTGAAAATCTCCGTGGGAGGCACCATTTTCTTCAAATAGGATAAGCTATAACTAATTACAACTATTTGATGGTTCGCAGACCATATTTGAATTGAAAAATAACTTTGGTACTTTAGACCAATTACATTCAAATTAATGGTACGCAGACCATATTTTCTATCCTATTTGGGCCATACTAGTCACTTCATAACCTGCAAAACAGTACATATACAATATATACCATTCACCCATTCATTATCATGAATGGCCCACATAGCTGGTTAGTAAAACACATTATGCATCACGTAAACATTTGCAGCAATTAATCAAGGGCACCAATAATCTACCAATTATTCAGTCCTTATTAATTCTAATCAAGTTGTTTTAACCTTAAGGATTTGTAGACTTAATCAAGAGTTTATGACTAAAAAGCGCTCCCACTTAAACCAATAAATTCATATGCTTTACCAATTTTAAACATAAAAATGTATTTCTAGTCCAACCGGAAACATACAAATTTAATTAAAATTTAAAGCTCATATCAATTTATAATTGAATCCAAAAATTTAATTTAATTTCAGTCGTATTTAAATTAATTCATGATTTTAATTTTAGTAAAATAATTAGAATAAATAACATTTATTATAATTATAATATTCAAAATTAAAATCCAAGAAAATAATTCAAATTATTAATTTTAAAATTAATTAAAATTACGTGAACTGAAATTTTCAAATTAAACATTCAAAACGATCTAATCGTAACGCAAACACCCTACGCGTTGCACGCCCATGGGCCGTACGCACACAGCCATTGCTGGCCATGTGCGCGCTGCCCATGCGCTCGTCGCATAGCTGCTGCTTCCCTATCGCAAGCCTCCGCACGCATTGGTGCTCGCTGCGCGCGCCAGCGCTCATCGCACGCGAGCTATCGCTCGCAGTGCGCGCGCGCGACATCGCTCGCTGGGCGCGCGACATCGCTCGCTGGGCGCGCGAGCCATCGCTCGCTGGGCGCGCGACATCGCTCGCTGGGCGCGCGACATCGCTCGCTGTGCGCGCGAGCCATCGCTCGCTGGGGCGCGACATCGCTCGCTGGGCGGGCGACATCGCTCGCTGTGCGCGCGAGTAATGCTGGGCGCAGCGCTCGTGGCACGCGAGCTTGCGCTCGCTGCGCGCGAGGCTGCGCGCTCTTGTGCGAGGCAGCGCGCGTTGTGGCGCAGCTCGCTTGCTGCCCACACGCGACTGCCTTGGCTCGCTCTTCGCCCATGCCCATTCGTTCATTGCTCGTGGCACACGACACAAGGCAGGGCTGCTGCCTTGTGCTCGTGCACTACGCCCTTGCTCATTGCATTCGTGCCGCACGGGCGACGAGCTCCCTTGCTCGTCGTCGCATGCCCGCATTATACAACACCCCTTAAGGGTAACACGAAGCGTCCATTGCTTCGTGCGTGCAAGTTTTATGAACGAATCGCATAAAATTTAAAATTTATATTTAAAATTAATGACAAATTAATAAATAATATTAATTTCATAATTTTAGGGCGAAAAAATCGAAAATTTATTATCCAATTGATTTCCGATTGTTATGGATTCAAGTCTAGGTCATAAAAATTTAAAATTTATCGTAAATTTACAATTTTTATGGTGGTTTTTA